>NC_088713.1:44868582-45168582 GCF_963576615.1 Watersipora subatra
CTGTTATGGACTATAGCAAAGAGGTGAATAAACATGTGCATAGCAACCCTGGAAATGATGTAGCTGTCTGCCAAGATAAGCTTCGGGAATGGCGTAAGCTTGGTAAAAATTCATGCATGTTGGATCTACAGAAGGCTTATTTACAGCTACATGTGGACTTGTCATTACAGCGATTCCAGGCTGTGCGTTTTAAGGGCAAACTTTATGTGATGACCAGAATGGGATTTGTGTTAAATTTTGCTCCAAAGATAATGTCCCGCATTCTAGCAAAGGTTTTGGCTCTTGATAAAAACGTGAGTAGGGGTACAGATCACCATATTAATGACATTATAGTAAATGAGTATTGTATCAGTATAGTATTGTATAGTATTGTATCAGTAAGTGCTGTAAAACAACATTTGAGCAAGTATGGATTGACATCCAAAAAGCCTGAAAGTTTAGCTTGTACCAGAGTTTTGAAACTAAAAGTGAAAGTTAACACTAACGACAAACCTCAATGGGGTAGAGACCATGACTTGCCAACGGTGCCCGATAAGCTGACTAAGAGTGAACTGTATTCTATTTGTGGTAAATATGTAGGTCATTACCCTGTTGCACAGTGGTTGCGAGTTGCTTGCAGCTACATTAAACAGGAGGCACAGTCAAGTTAATGGGACCATGAAGTAACCGCTGACGTTAGAAAATTGTTGGATGAGGTATCTGACAGGCCTAAAAAGCATGACCCAGTGTTTGGGCAATGGAATGTCAATGATCTAATCTGAGGCAAAATATGGTGCGATGCAAGTAGTTTGGCCATAGGAGTATGTTTAGAAATGGACAATCAAATAGTAGAAGATGCCAGCTAGCTAAGAGGTAATAATGATAGTGCACACATTAACCTTGCTGGGTTAGATAGAGTGGTAAAGGGTGTAAATCTGGCTATCAAGTGGAAGCTATTAAATGCGACAGTGATGACAGACTCCGCTACAGTCTGTGGTTGGGTTAGATCCGTATTGACTGACAGTAAAAGACCAAAAGTAAGTGGGCTTAGTAAAATGGTCATCAAAAGACGTTTGAACCTAATTGGTGAGCTTGTTGCAGAATATGGACTAAAATTGAGCATTGTCTTGGTGAAATCAGAGAAGAACAAAGCTGACGAGATGACTAGAGTACCGCGCAGATGGCTGGAAAGACGTGTATGTAGCGTAAGTGCACTGGTTTCTGACTCTGACATTGTTGTTAAGCTTTGTGATTTGCATGATGCTCACCATCTAGGCATTGAACAAACATTGCATATGGCTACTGTGCGCTGGGGATCTAGGATTACCACAGAGGATGTTGAAAAGATCGTAGCGGAATATTATGTAGGTAAACGTATCGACCCTGCACTAGTGCGATGGGAATCAGGACATTTAGATGCTTCTGATGATTGGCATAGGTTGGCGACGGACATAACTCATCACAATGGTATTCCTTACCTAACAGTAATAGACTGTGAACCCAGTAGATATGCATTATTGCTGAAAATAAAAAATGAAACATTGTCGGCTGTTTCAGAGCAGTTAGAACACATATTTACTTAACGTGGCTCTCCTGCTGAACTACTGTCGGATAATGGACCATGCTTTAGAGCTCTGACACAAATGTTAAGGAAGTGAAATTTCGTGCAATTATTTAGTTGCGCATACAGGCCATCTGGGAATGGCATCATTAACTGGAATCACAGAACCATTAAACAGATGTTGGCACGGTCAGGAGGCAGTGTGAACAAAATGGTGTACTGGTACAATAACTCGCCTAATTCAGATGGTGTTGAGCCATTTGAGAGACTACACTAATACAAGCCACAGTACTTAGAAGCCTCAGGAACTATAAGAAATAATACCAGCCTGAACCTATATAAAATAGGTGATCATGTATAAGTGAAACCAGGCAGTGCTAAGTGCACTTCAGTATGGAAACCAGGTATAATCACAGCTCTCGTCTCAAACACAGCAGTTAAAGTGGACAATATGTCTAGACACATTGGAGACGTTAGGTTTGGCTGGTGTCCTGGCTGTATAGATCAAGTGCAGCCAGTGTTTCTACATGCTGACTTAAACATTGGGGATGATAGTGAACAAAGCAACTCATCTGATAGCAACCATAGCCAGCTTGATGATAATGAAAATGTTGATTGCCTAACACGCCCCGTGAGAACTCGGAAACCCCCGTCATGGCTAGCGGACTTTTACATAACAGACTAGGTTGATCATAGAGATCAGGGGGGAATGTGGCTAAATAATTGTATATAAGGTAAACCTGCTTTCTGTGGGTCTATTGTATTTATATATAATAGTGTTGTCGTAGCTACCTTTGCACTAAATTGTTGTGTCTAATTGGCTGTGTTTTTGTTATCACTTGTGGCTACATTGTCTCATTGTGGATTTGGCTCATTATTTAGCTTTCTGGTAGATATGAGAATTTCATTCGAATACAAGCAGTCATTGGAAAAAGTTTACTTATCACAGTTGTCTAGAGCACCTGACCTGTAACCAACAGCTTGAGGTTCAATTCTTAAAAAACTACTTGTAGTGACAAGAAGGGCATTCAACCTTAAATTGCTTTCTTTCTCCCTCCTCACTTTTTATCTCTCACATTTTCTCTCACTCTATCACCACTCTCTTTCAGCGCTCTCTTTCTCGCTTCACTCTCTATCTCTCTCTTTCACCACTATTTCTCTCTATCACCACTTTCTTTCTCACCACTCTCTCTTTCCCTCTCTTACCGCTCTCTCTCTCACCTCTCTCTCTCTCTCACCACACTCTCTCTCACCACATTCTCACCACTTTCTTTCTCTTTCACCACTTACTCTCGCTCTCTCCTTACCCAGCCTCTCCCACACTACTCTGCCTCATCACTCTCTCACCATTCTCTCTTTCTCTCACCACTCTCTCTCTCTCACAACTTTCTCACTCTCACCACTCGCTCTTTCTCACCACACTCTCTCACCACTCTCTTTCTCTCTCACCACTTACTCTCGCTCTCTCATCACCCACCCTCTCCCACACTACTCTTTCTCATCACACTCTCTCTCACCACTCTCTCTCTCTCACCACTCTCTCTCTCACAACTTTCTCTCTCACAACTCTCTCTCTCATCATTCTATCTCTCTTCATTTGTCATGCTCTTCATTTTTGTCACTCTTTTTTTTCATCACTCTCTCTTCTTTCGTCGCTCCCTCTTTTACACTATCTCTTTATAATTCTGTTCACTCTATTTCTCTCTCTCCTTTTGTCGCTCTCTGTTTCCCTATCTCTCTCTCTCTCTTTTTGTCACTTTCCTCTCTCTATCTCTCCTTTTTGTCACTCTCTCCTTACATTACTCTCCTTCTCTTCCTCTCTCATTTACTATCCCATTCTATGGCTCTCTTTATTCTTCTCTCTTTTATTTTTACCTCTCTCCCTCTCTTTCCTTCTCTGACTTCTTTTCTCACCTCTTTTTCATTGTAGATAGTTTTTATATTAAGAGTAGCTCTCTCACATTGTTCAAAGAAGGAGACGTTAGGTCAGTACACTCATTAAAAAAGCTAAATGTATGTTTTTTAAAGCTAATGGCTGAATCTTCCAACTCCGGTGAGATGTGGAAAGTGGTTAAGCAAGCTAGTGGAATGAAAGCTATCGAAGACAACAAAATTGTTAAGTTGCTTTCAGATAGCTATGATGAGAGCATAACAAACCAACTACAGATAGCAAATAAATTTAACAATTATTTTACCCAGATAAGACCTCAGCTTGCTAAAGCTTTTTTTGAACGCCAACTCGACTTACATTCAATTAGGTCTAAAAGCTTTCCGGAATTAAAATTATGTCATGTAAAGGAAAGTGTTGTTAATAACACTTTAATTGGTCTAAATGAAAAGAAAGCTGCATGATTGGATTTGATTTCTGCTCAGCTTGTTAAAATGTGTGCACCCTACCTTACATTACCCTTAACCTATATAATAAACATGGCAATTGACACTGGCAAAGGTACTACCGTTGTTTAAAAAAGGATCAAAAATGGTGTCTAGCAATTATAGACCTATATCAATTCTACCAGTTTTTTCAAAAGTTTTTGAGAAAGTTGTGAACGCTCAGGTGCAGAATTATTTGGAAACACACAGCATTATAACCAAACATCAATATGGGTTTCAAAAAGGGAAAGGCACACATAATGCTCTAATAGACTTTTCAAATCAGTCTTTTTCTGCTTTAAATGGAAAAAAAACATTGACCTAGGTATTTTTATCTACTTCTCGAAGGCTTTCGACACCATAAATCACTATATTTTGCTTCAAAAACTCAAAGCTTATAATTTTTCATGTAGCACTGTCAAACTATTTGAAAGTTACTTTTCTGATAGAACTCAGTCAGTATATTTAAATAAATCTACTCTATCAGAACCACAACAAATTGAATGTGGGGTTCCACAAAGTTCTATCCTCGGCCCTACATTGTTCCTTCTCTATATAAATGATATAATTTATTATTCAAACTCTCCTCTACTATTTTGTTTGCTGATGAAACAAATCTGTTTTTACTGACAAGAAATTAAATGATAATATCCACGAAATCAATTCAGTTTTAGATAGGGTTCAAAATTGGTGTACTGCAAACAAACTAACTCTTAACATTGATAAAACAAATTTTATAATAATCAAAAATCATCAAAATAAATCCGAACTTAGCCAAAATATAAGTATCAACGGTAAGCCAATAAATAATGTTAAAAATGTGAAATTCTTAGGAGTAGTTATTGACAACTCATTAAACTGGTTTTCTCATATTGATTATTTGAGAAGTCAACTGCATAAAAATTTGGGTATAATTTTCAAAGCCTCAGAAACTTTTCCAACTGACATTTTAATATTGCTTTATAACAGTTTAATAAACAGTAAACTAATTTATTGTTTAGAAGCACGGGGCAATGCTGCAGAGTGTCATTTGAATAAAATATTCCCTAATCAAAAGCGTCTAATGCGAATAATCTTCCATAAAAAATTCAAAGACCATACAGTTGATCTGTTCAAAAAGGCTAATGTTCTTCCAATTAAAGAGTTATACAATTTTTGTTTAGGTATTCTTGCTCATTCACCATTCGACTCTGACACTCATGTTCAACAACACTCTTATGCTACTTGTCGTGCTTCTTATGCCTTACTTTACCCTAAGTCTACATCTACAGCTAGACATCAACAGGTAACTTATCAGTTGTCTAGTATTTGGAATGACTTACCAATATCGATCAGGTGCATTGACAATTCAAATAGTTTAAGGATTGCTTTAAAGAGGCATCTACTTGACTCATTGGGATGGCTTTAGGTCTTAATATGTGAACATTATTATATTAAGAAAAATGTCAACTCGGGCCCTGCACCTTGATTAGCCCTGCTACTGTGCATGTGGGCCTTCATCACTCCCTATTGTATTGTGATTGCTCATTCATATATGTATATTTATTTAGTTTATGTCTCTGTGTGCATCTGTTTTCATGATGAAAATAAACTCAAATCAAAAATCAAATTGTCCAGTGGTCTAAAAAGCCCGACCTGTAAACAATAGGTTTGGATTTAAATTTTAAAAATATTCACTAGTGGTAACCAGAATGACATCCAATCTTATATTGCTCTCTGCAACAGGGCATTCTCCAGTTGCGAAAATCCCTGTATCACCGACTCTAACATGTTCAGTCAGGATCATAGAAACACTGCTTGTGCAACAATGCTCTTTAAACACGCACAGCCTCTGCCTATAGTAGGCTAAACAGGTACTATACTTAACCCGGAAGAATTTCTAACACATACAATTCCTTCACCATAAGAGTTCCGTTCAACACAAATTTAAAGCAAATAATTTTTCGTTATCTGAAGTTGGTAGGTTGGTACATGTATGTGTAGCTTTGTTTTTAACATAGTTTGGTTTTATGACTCCCAAGTAGAGATGCCCCTATTCTAATTTCTTCAGCCGATTTAGATACCGATCCGATATACCGATTCTTATTGAAAAAAAATCCGATTCAAGTAGCGGTTCAGATTTTTTGTGTTGCATAGATAATTGTTAGCTTTATTATGCAAATATAAATATAATGCAGAGGAAATATAAATATTGATGTACTTATTTGTTTGTATTTATGGAAAAAAGATATACATATATGTATATATATTCACATACTGACATACCGTGCATCTAATAACAAAACGACCATGTTTTTGTAATTTATTATTAAAAATTTGGTTGCATAAAAAAGGTCGATTTAATGAAATTAAGACCAATAAACGGCTAAAACATCAACTACAGTTTGATGTCATTTTGGTCTATATAGACCAATCCTGTTTAGAGATATGAGTTTAAATGAGGCAATGTTTTAAAAAGCTCACATTCCAGCGGGTGCTTCATTCGTGACATATATATTGATACATCTGCAAAGAGTCCACGAGCGATAAATATAATGTCGCTTCATTAGCCAATCATCAGCATGAAATTTTTATATAGGTCGTAATAAATGCTAACACTGGTAAAACGCATTGTCTGTGATCTCAAATTTAGGGACTTTACCCTATTATTAAATCGCATGGACATCAATATTTACTAAATTAATTAACATTACTAGCATTAACATTAAAATTAACATTAACATTACTTTAATGAATTAATCGATTGACACGTTTTATTGACGAACAACAGAATTGTAAAAATTGCTGTAAAGTTACTGCGAAGGTGACTCCAAGTTTTCTGGGCATCAGGTGGTTAAAGTGCTATGGAGGAAGATAAGAGAATGGAGGTAAATTTATCTTTTACTTTGAGTCTCCCATAGGTATACTGTTGAGTTTACATTCAGATTATATTTTCCTGTTTGAGGCTACAATGTAATTTATTGGGCATGCAAGATACGTATGTACAGTGAGTTCTTGACGGTTTCTTTTTAATCCATAGCATCTAGTAATACAATGGCTTAGATTGATGAATATACTAAAAGTAATATTTTTAGAACTTATTAATACATATACTAATTAATAAAATTATAACTTTTTGCTATCAACAATCTTTGTTTTATAATTGTTTCTTGTTTCACCTAGCTGTATTTGCTTCAAATTTTCTGTGGCAGTTTTATCTAGTAAATTAGATTTATGATTTGACATTAGATGTTCACTTTTCACTTGTAGAAAGTGAAGAAAATTGATTGACTAATGCAAATCTTTAACTTCCAGAACCAAAGCTTCGAATCGGTGACTTGGCATACTTATGCTTTTGTTAAAGGTTGACTTGCAGCAAAATTCGCATCACAGTTATTTGGTATCAAAAGATTCGCCATGTCTTACTCTGTTGTATTGTAGGTACCAAATATGTGGAAATTTGATTACAAGCTCTTAAAAGCTCAAAAACGAAAAGCCGCCGTAGATTAGAATCTCTTGATTTCGATGACGTATCCGCGGATTTTGGTTATTGTCTTGTCACGTGATGTTCTCGCGTGAATTGAAAGGCCAATAAAAAGTTCAATATAAAACTTACAGTAGCAATAGTTTATGACAAACACTTTGGGTTTAACCTAAGACCACGTATCAAATATAAATGCTCGCTACTTTACAGTTTCTTCTTTACAGCTTGGCCATTCCGTTCGACAATTCAATGTACGTGTACATGTCTGAGTTGCGATCATAAAAAATGTCAAATTCTGAAGAGTTAAGACCCTGGCATTTCGAGCCTGATGCTCTATCTGAAGAAGATCCTCAACAGAATCAAACCTCTTAGCAAGTAAGCATCGCCACTAGCCAGCTCTTATATGCCAAGCTAGCTAGTAGTAATAGTTTTTGCTAGAGAGTGATAGAACGAATATTATTATATATATATAGGATTTTAATGATGATAATTATCACTTCATATTGCGAAAAAATAATTACAGATTTTTTTCGAATGACAACATTAACAATTCTAATATTTAAATCTAGTGCTGCACTGATATTCTGTTGGAAAACATCGACCTGATGTATTAGCTATGGTTGCATAGACATATCTGTTCATTTCTTTAGGAGCTAATACTATCGGCTACAGAGTGGTGTGTCTGCAAGCGCTGTCAAGACATGCCATCTCTTCCTGAATGTTTGTGCTGGTATGATGCTGAGTTTGTGCATCGTCTCCATGACCGCGGGGAGCATGAATGCCTGTGTATGCATCCTGGTGTGGACAAACTTGTGGCGCCTGCACCCCTTGAGTTGGGGTGGAATAATTACCTGTAATATCATAGTGAGTTGGATTTTCATTTGATGCCAACAACACCAAAGCTATGCTATTGTGTCAAGCATTATCTACAATTCTTGTGTTACACATTTAATGCATCGGTTGAACACACATATTCTGAACTCGTGGAACACAAGGAGAACTGTTATATTTGGCTTGTACACTTACTACAGTAGAGAGTGTATTAGTTTTATGAGTTTATTATATAAATATCGAGATTATTTTGATGATCAGCAATTATTGTTTTTCAATAATTGTTTTGGTAGATAATCTATTCCCATTTGGAGAGCCATCGCCAAATGCTCGGAAAAGGTTGTGTGCATACCGCAATCTTGTGTTTTGGCTTATGCCGCAAATTCGTCACGGTGAGTGACGGCCTCTACCTGCCTGCTTGGTGTCTAAGATTCAGGCTCTTTTCTCACCAACGGATGATGAAGAAGAGTTTGCAGACTAGCATAGCAAAAGCCCTTGAACACATAGTCAGCAAACTCTTCTTCATCATCCGTTGGTGGGAAAAGAGCCCGAATCTTAGACACCAAGCAGGCAGGTAGAGGCCGTTGCTCACCGTGACGAATTTGCGGCATAAGCCAAAACACAAGTTTGCGGTATGCACACAACCTTTGTAACAACATCCGTTGTCATGGACCTCACTCTCAGGCCGTGGGAAATTAGATCGGACTGGCATCGCTTGAAGCCTTTCAGCTCCATGGCGTTAGAGCAGGTGGTCTCTGTTGACTGCAAAGTAAAGAAAGTTACGACCAACAATCACTTTCACATTATTTGAATGAATTATTTAACTAGATCAGCAACTTCATGTTTATGTAGTGATAACTACTAAAAAATTTGGGTTTTTGTCAGGCTGTGAAGTAAAAACTGTCAAAGTTTTACCTTGACAAGATGGCTGCTGACTATTAAACCGCAGCTCTGATCCATCATAGTGTAGGCCCCGTATAGTGCGCAATGCCCCGGACTATTGCATGTACCATCACCTGCCAAATCAAGCTCCCAATCGATTGCTGCCATCAATCCCTCGTTATGCAGGGTGTATTGCTCAGCAATACACTGTAAAATATTGTAAAACTTCATTATACAAGATTAATTTGTATCATTATCATTAGTCTAAGAATGTAGAATCCTCTTCCCCTTTTTGTGCTATATTATGATAAAGAATCAGAATTTTAAATTATAATATAATTCGCTTGAAGGATGACATATTTTCATTTCAAGAAAAAAATTGTTTCCAATTGTCGTTATTCAATTAGTGTGCCAAGCTTTTACTCCCATTTTCCAAGTTTGTGGGTAAATATTAACACTCACACCATGTAAGTATTCTCTTTGTTGGTAGAGGCAAATGCTGTGGCTTGTTATCGCGATTTTCAGGAGCAACAGAAAACGGAGGTTCTGCGTAAGGCATCCGCCAGAAAAGAGTGATGCAGCTGCCAGCAGGGGGTTGATGACGTGAGCTCTGTTCACCCTGGCAGTTGTTTCCCAAGAACTCTACCCATCCGCCTTCTCGCACCATCGTGAATGAGCAGGGGAGGGCGCAGGCATGACAGTAAAATAGTCGCTGGAGTGCTGTCACACTGACTATTATTTTCAACTCTTTGAAGGAGGATTCGGGTCTGAAATCACAACACAATAGTTGACTTGCAATAAGATTTGTACAACATCATTTCCTGTTATTATATCATATTTGTTTGATCAGAAAAAGAATAAATATATAGCCATGCAATCATGACACAGATTTTACAAAACCTTATCAGAATCCATGATATTGTAAACAAAAAAATGTGAGTAATAACTCAATGGATATTCTTTATATTTTGTCAAGTTTGGTTAAGTTCAGCTTTATCTTACATGTAATTGGAGAGCGTTTGTCGCTGGCCAACATAGCGCTCAAACTCTTCCCAGTCTTCAGTGGTTGGCACAAACTTTTCATCTAATACTAATAATAATCATATAATAATATTAATATGTTATTAACGATGATACCAGAAAATGACAATAACTATTTTATGTAACATATCTATAAGTGAGTGGGGTTAAGAAATTTGGCGAAATTAATCGTGAAACTTATAACATTATTTTATCAATTATAGATTAATATATTATGTTTTACAGATAGATATGCAGTATGAATTAGTTTTGTTATTATAATAAGAATAATACGTTAAAAAGATAAAATACTAATAATATCATATTACAATTAAATGACAATATTGTTATAATAAATATAGATTAACACAGTAGTATTAGGAGAATACTAGAAAATAACCCGAGTTACTACTACCAATACAAGTAGTTTATAAAATAAATTACTCACATGCTTTGGTGACATGTGGAGTATGCGAACAGGTTAAAAACATGTCGTCTTTGAAATGGCGAAAACAAAGGTAAGAGTAAGCAGGCGACTAAATAAAGTTTGTCACATCCAGCTTCACCCAGCTGCTCCACGCTCAGTGAAGGTCTAGTCTTTTCTCTGCTCTTGGCCAAAAAAAAGGTGCTTCTCAGCTTGGCAGCTGCACAAACACGATGTGATGTGTTAGACATTATGACGAATTGAAATTAACAAGTTTAATACAAGAAAGCGTGTTTGCTATTTGCGATAGATCAAACTTGAACTGAAACTAACATTATCTGATCATGCGACTTACAATTCCCGCCATATGGCGCGAACAATTTCTACAGAATTTTTCGACCATCACAGCCAACCAAAAGGCTCATCATGCTTATCAGAGGATGATAGGCAATCGTTCAAGCTAAGATTAAAAAATTAAACATGTTTTTATGGTAAGTTTTGAGATATCAGTCCTCAAATTTGCAGCATTACGATGCCAATGAAAAAGATGCGTAAGAACAATAGACATGGTTTTTATTGCAAACGTGAAGTATATTTGTGAAAATATTTCGACGAATAAGGATGCATGAAAGTGTAAACAGAAACCATCTCGCACAACTATGTCACATTTTAGCCGTTTTGGAAAACGAATCCAAACTACGGCGGTGTCGTGTGGCCGCAGTTTCTGTTCATTTTTGAGCTTTTAAGAGCTTGTAATCACATTTCCACATATTTGGCACCTACAGCACAACAGAGTAAGACATGGTGAATCTTTTGATACCAAACAACTGTAATGTTATTTTATTGCAAGTCAACCTTTAAACATTTATTCATTTTCAAAATTACAATCACGATCTATCTAACTCCCAACTTGAAAGATTTCAGTAGATACGCGTTAGAATGACATATCTATGAATGACATATTTATATTGCATTTGTTTTACTGATTACAGGATGTTTATGTGGTCCCACCAGCTGAAGCAGCTTTGTCAGTGTGGAAACTGCCATAAATGGGAAAGAGAGACTTGAATGTGCGCTGCATAAACCATGATGTTTTGTTTGAGTTTGCTGCAGTAGATGAATTTGTCCTATTGTATGAGCTGAAACTATGTGAGTGGCCACAACTTGTTGGATATTTTGAATAAAAGTTCATGGCGAGATGAAAATTTGTTTGCTTGTAAAAATTATATAATAAAATAATATTGTTGAAGATAATGCAAAACATGATTTGCAGAACATTGAATATATCATAGCCCTGTTGACACCTGTGCTAAAATCCTTTTTGATAGATGAATTTATGAAGTGCAATCAGAGCTGAATGAACAGGTAATTTTATTTAGCTCGACCATTTGTTTAGTACTTGAGTCAACTAACCAAATGTGACCAGTGAATTTTTTTCTACACATCGATACCAATAATAACTCCATAACATTGGCAGTCGACTATACAATGTACATGACTTTTAGGGATGCAGTTGGTCCCCCACATATTCATTTCAAAGACGTAGCTTGCTTATTTTACTTACGGTAGCAAGAAACTAGTTTTCAGTGTGGACAATGATATATAGCCCCAATTCCAGGATAGGTGACGGACATAATGTTGGCAGGGATTTTGGGAGGCTGTATATCGTTAGTGTGGGTAGTGACAGAACTGTGCCGATAAAATACCTTATTCTACATAGTTTGCTTACAGAATTACCAGAGGCCGGTAGAAATGGTAGTCAGTACGAAGATGTTTACACAGCATTTAGAAGAAGCTAATATGACAAGTTTTTAATTTTCCTTGTTTGAGGCCTTTGGGACATTGGTAATAATGTATCTGCTGCTAGATTTAAAATTTTATTCTAGCCAAAATGAGCAAATATAAGATAAAATATATGCCAATGCAGCCAGGACTGGACTTTTATCGCAATAGCCGATGTGAATACAAGAGATAGAGACAGGTTGCATCACATGTTACATCATTTTGGGCACGTCTGGGCATACCTTTTTGGCCTGAGTGTTATTACAGCAATCAAATTTTCTCGATTTTAATCTTCAAATATCTTGACAATGAGATTGCCTAACACAACAAACAACATATCAATTGATAGACAAAGGAAAATACTTTCTTTTAAAATCAACTCAATTTTGACGCAACCACATCTTTAATAATGGCAATTACTGTTAGTGGTACAGTTTTGTTTGTGATAATGAAATCTCTCTCCTATTGCTGAACAAACTGCTGCGCCTGTACAAGTTCAGAGCAAATCAATGTTTCTTTTAATTACCGTTAGTGATTCAATTCTCTGTGAGACGTCCCTATCTTTTATCACTATCGATTTGGCCAGTCGTACTGAAGAAGCACTAACTTGCCACAGATGATGGAGAACAGACTAAATACCGATAAGCCACTGGGGTTATTTTATGCCATACAAACGGCACAATATATCATCAGGATCAAAAAAGAGAAATAGATAACTTCTTGCCTCGGCTGCTCAAATTACTTTCGCAATGCTAGTAATTAGAAATATTACACCGCATTCTTGTTTCTCATCATTGTACTCTTGTTCGTGATTGGCTGAAATAAATCATATCGCTGTAATTGGGAAATACCGCACTTTGTGATTAGGTCCTAACTAATGCCAAAAGATTCATCGGCTGTGTGGATGTTTATCAGACTATGACCTGAATATGAAATATATTGTGTGACAAGCCTTGAATTCATTAGGTGAAAAGAAGGAACTTGCAGTTGATGATTTTTTTATTAGTGTTGCAGGCTGAAATACGGTTTTCTGCTAAATAGTTGATCTGTAAAAAGTATCTGAAGTTTCCGATTTTTAAAAAAAGATCGGCCGATACCGATTCAGATACTTAACACCCATATCGGACCGATACCGATTCCGATATTAAAATTGGGGCAACTCTACTCCTAAGAGCAGTGAACCATTGTGCTGTGGCAAGTCTGCAGCACTTTGTGAAACACTGCCATGAAAGGTTTAGTTTTTTGAGCCTTTAAAAAAGCATAGTTTTTTGTTAAGTCTCAAATTATCCATCAAGCTACTTCATGAATATTTTCCCTCTTTCTAAAATATTTTACATGACTAAACTGATGAACTTCTAATATGCTATCGTGGAAGCCAAAAAGTTTATAGCACACCGATGATGTGATTGAAAAGCACATTTCCCTATTCTCAGGTTTATTGAAAAGGCTATACTGCAAATCTGCAGTATAACTGTTTTATATAAATTAAAATAACTTCATAGATGTTATAAAAATAATACAAAAAATAACTTTTTTTATAAATTAAAAAGTCTATTAAAATGTATTGGGAGATTTTTATAAAAACTGAATCAAGATTACAGCAGTTATGACCTGATTTGCTGCTAAAAAAAACCGGTAGTAGAATTCAAGAGACGATTTCACAACTAATTTAATTTTGGATTTGTCAGCTTTTACAAAGAAACTTTTCACTTAGAAAAACCATAGCATCCAACTTCTGAATAGCTTTAAAAATACTTTTAATATTCACCGTTTCCTGCTCCACAACAACGCATTTGAAAGACATCTCTACATCTTGCATGTACATGTATGTGTGTAACACCTATAATTTCTCACATGAATAATCTTTACACACCCACATAACAAAGTATTGGTAGAGATTAAGCGGTATATTTGGCTAGCTGCAGACTCTAAATTATTTTGCACAGAAAGATAAAATAACATTACTAGGATAACTGGGCAAGTTGACCTTATGACTTTGGGTATTTTGACTCTTATACTGTAATGAATAATTATTACAAATGATACCAATTTTTGTTGAATGGTTGTAGGGCCCATGGTTGTGAGGCCCAGGATACGTTGATATCTGAGGTCATGGCAGTTTTGAGTGATCACGTTAGCTCTGAGTTTAATGGTATTATACATGTTGTGATTAATAGAGTGATACTGTATCAGTGAGTGAAGGAAGATGAGGAAACAGCCTATGCACACATGAAGTTCTATAGAAGTAAGTTTGATTTATAATACAACATTGACAAAACTGTTTTTCTGTGACTGTAAATTAATTGGAGCAATAGTTCATAAAGTATAGCATTTGTTGTCACTCTTTAATGCGTGGTAGGTTAGGCAGAAGCTGTGAGTTGGCAGTGCAGGAGAGGTTGGCAGTGCAGGAGAGGTATCGGTGCAAGTGAGATGAAGGAGTTGTGGGTTGGCAGCACAGGATAGGTATTGGTGCATGTGAGATGTAAAAGAAGTGCTTCAGTTTTAACTGTTATCATTCCGGCTCACTCACGTTTGATTTCCTTCCTTTACTTTGCACTATTTCCCTGTTTGTAGATTTGTAATGACGGTGTCCTGACATTTACGACATAAAAAAGTATTTTCAGTGGCATGGCGTAAGCCATATGACACATCAGTAGAAAACGTACAGACTTCATAGCAGCATAACTCAGCATTTAGGGTGGTTGTCTCTCAAAAAGTAGTGGGTTACTTCTCAGGTCTCCTTCTTTGGTTCTAGATTTGTCTTCTTTTTCTCTTCTTTGTCCCACATGCATCGTCTTTTTTCCATTTCCTTCCTTCATTTTTCCATTTGCTTTTTACTCATTTACTCATTTTATTCACTACTCATATTTGTTTATTCTTCCTTCAGTCTTTTTTCCTATTTTCTTATTCTTATTTATGTAATAATAAAAATAATTTATTTTTATCATTAAATAGAAAATAATCTAATTCTCCTTATCTGCTCTATATATTTGCTTTAGCCCTTTTTCTTTCAACTTTCAAAACTTTTTTTCTAGGTTTTTAGCCACCATCTTATTTTGTTTTATTTTCGTAATTCAGCTACATGAATCCAGTATTTGTAGTCATTGTACATACCATGACCTTCCCTAAAATGTGTAGGGCTAATGATATTTAAGTCAGCATTCCGACTTACATTGTTCTGATTTTTGTTGAAGATAGTAAAAGGTCCAGTCAGTCAGGGTTTGGTAAAACGATCTGTTAGCATGTTGATAAGTAGTCTTCAAGTGGAATCCTCGAGGTCGAGGTTGTTTGATGCATGAAAGGAATTTGATGTTCGGTTCTATCAGTTTATGCAAAATGATATAAAATTTGAGTGTTGCAAATTGAGCTTGAATATATGTTTCTTGTTCACCTTTTCTAATCCATGGCATTGTCTGGCAATAATCAAAATGTTGGATTTCTACTAAATGACATTAATATATTTGGGTCTTTTGTTGTTCGCTTTAAAAATGGTTTACTTTAAAAAGAGCTTCATAAGATATGGGAAGAGATATCCTTTATTCATTTATATAAAAACTTTATTTTCATATGAAAAGGTTATACAATATATATCAGTTGCAGTTAATTTTTCAATAAATATTGAGTTTGGCCTGTGACTTTTCTATTTAATGTTAGCCTACAGCAAATTTAGGTTTGACACTTTTGGAGTTTGGTTTAGGTCGTTTAATGCATGAGAGGATTTTGATGTTAGGTAATATCAGGTTCATATTGTGGTTTGTGTTCTCCAAAAAGCTCTATAATTGTCACCAAGAAAGTTTGTGTTTGTAAGTAGGAGAACAGAAATTGTCCATGAAGGTTCTGCTCTCCCAGCCAGTCGAGATGGTATTAAGACTTTCTATTTGTGGACTCAATAGAGCTGTTCATTACCTAGAAGTGTTTAGCTTTTGCAGATTTAGCAACTAAACCTTAGGAAAAACCAAAATTAAGAGTATAACGACACGTTTGAAAATGACAAATTAGAAAAATAAGTAATGGTAGCAAAAATTAGCTTTTAAAAAGTGTAAAAGGTTATATTAATCAATAATAAAAAGTGCATATTTAACGTGTGCAATTGCCAAAATACTACAGAGTATGTATTAAGTAATCGCCAAAAGACTACAGAGTATGTATTAAGTAATTGCCAAATGACTACAGAGTATGTATTTAGTAAGAGCAATGGGAATGATAAGAACAGCTTAGCTTTGTGGTTAGGTGCGCGTGTGTACAAAATTGTTGTTGCAATCTTTGTTAGTTCAAATCCGGTATGAAGCAGTTATCTGTCCTAGACTTTAATCGTGATCGTTGGACAGATGACACGACGACAGACAAACTTTGAGATTTAGATATATAGACTAGCACCCTGGTGGTCAGTTGTGCCGCGAAAGAGATTAACCTTTATGATAATTACTCTAATAGAGTTCTTAAGCGATTATGTCACGTTGCCATTGCACAAAAAAAACTCAGTTCTAAACAAACTCGCATTTCGATCAAAATAGCCACGCTATCTATCGCATCGCTGCTTTCTATTTTCTCAGCTGAAAATAAATCGATTTAAAGGAGAGAAAATCACTTTCACTCTGATCATGTGGAAGCATTTAATTACCAGCAAGGAGTTTTACGAGGAGAAGTCCATGCAAGTAGGAAAAAGAAGGTTTATAAAGTCACGGTGAGTAAACGTATGATTTATCAACTAAAAAAGCATGCTGCGTTGTTTTGATACAAAAATTTTATTGTATTTAATTCAGATGGTCTAGGCAGGAATTTCTCAATGTACGTTCTCAAAAGACACAATGTTCGTAGATCGAAAATAAACAAACAATTTTGCGTATGTTTTGGCTTATTTACAAAAATACCACAAACAGTGCGAGTTTAGCCAATTCAAACATATTTCTGATGATATATCGTAAACTATCTTTTATGCCTTTAATATTGAAAATTGCACATTTTCTTGGATGATCAACATAAGATAAAATCGACCAAATGCGAATGTCCGCGAGGAGCATTTAAATGTAGCCATGCAGCTGCACTTTTTATTCACGGAATCACAATCTTAGCCGAACCGATGTCGAATGCCAGTGGAGGAAAAGGAAGGTCACAACTATGCTGTCAAATCAAGTGGTTTCAGAGCCATTTCTTTGACCAAAAAGGTACTGTGCTCTGTTGAGGAACCCTACGCAAGCCGATCGTTCCGCACTGTATGAGGATCTAAATAGATATGGAAAGTTTACAAGACTCTGCTGGCTGCTCAGCTCTGAGCCACCTGTTGCTACCAAGCTGCCCATGCCTTCCATCAAAAAAATTATTCTCTCTGATGAGTTTCTTTGAGCAAAAGGGATTCCAGAACAGCTGGATTGCTTGATTGGACGTTCCAAACTAGATGTAAATAAAATTGCAAGGATTAGCCAGTTAACTGTGGGCTAAAGGGAGAACCCTGTTTGGCATTTGGCCAGAAGAGGTCGACTTACTGCCAGTAACTTTGGCTCTGTTCTCAAAGCTAAAAGAGTCACTAGTAAAACGTCTCCTTGAGGAATATTTATCAAGAGTCAAAGCAGTCCAGTGAGAAATTAACACTGAAAAAAAGCCATTACAGCGTTCACCTTAAAAACAGGGAAAATTATTAAGGATTCTGGCATCTGGTTTGATTCATCTTGGATTCTTGGTGCTTTAATTGATGGCATTGTAGACGACGAAACTGTCCTGGAGGCAAAGTGTCCATATACTGAACAAAACCTAATAATAGCAGAGGCTTTGAATTCAACTTCATTCTGCCTTGAAAAAATTGAAAGTTAACAAGGTTACACCTTGAAAAAAGACCATGTGTACTGGGATCAAGTCCAAGGACAAATGTATTTATCTGGTAGAAGGTTTAGTTTTTTATTGTCTGGACTACAAAAGATGTAGCAGTTATGAAAATAGAAAGGGACGACTCATGGTCTGCAAACATTCCACAATTAATTAAGTTTTATTGTGATTATATTTTCCCCAAAACCGTGAAAGGAGAGTTGTAAATTATTTTATTTGTAACCTTCCATGTGACTGTATTTAAGAAATGTTAAATTTGCAGTATGCAGCTGTTGAGTTATGGATTAAATTTAAGATTTAATATATTTCCTTGCAAAAATTCCCTTTTATTCAGTAGCATACATGTAATCTCACTCAATAATAGACTAAGAACAAAACTATTCAAAAACCATGTCTTCACATCCCTCTTTGATTAGTGGAAATTGCAAATTTACCAGTGCTGCAACCAGCTGAAACAATAAGTCGGCATGATACCGTAAATAAGAAAGAATGAAACTTAAAATTTTAAAGTCTTTCAGTCTTGCATTGGCTCTTTCCACGTGTATTCGACCTCTGGCTATAGCCTTTGTAGCCTTAGCCTCGATCTCAGTAAAGGTTCTATTATTCAGGAATGGTGGGACGTTTACAGAAGCTCCTCGTGGTACAATATCTTGAATAAGAAATCGCTTGTCTGCAAGTATCATATCCCCAGGAGTTAAGTGATTGAGAAGGCCTGACTCTTGGACAATGGCTTTGTCTGAAATAGAACCTGGGTAAAGCTTGCTTACATATGTGATGACTGCATTTGGTGCAACACCAACAAGGACTTTAAATAAATTCATTTCACGGCAAGACGAATAGGTTGCATTTAATTTATTTATTACAACCTTTTTATTAAAAAGATTTATATGAATATTTTTACCAACCTTATCAGATGAATCCATCATTTGTGTTCGTTTGTTGCCTTTTCAGGACTTGAAAATGCAAAGAACTGGCAAGTATGGCTCTCCGACGCATGGTTACACGTCGGAGCAAAGCAGTGGACCATGTATGACCTTTTCACCCTTTTTGTCACACAAAAGCGTTTATTGTGGCAGCTTAATTAACTCTCCGTTCAAAAATCTTGTTCTTGCACAGAGATGCATCTACCTGGTTCTGCCAACGGGAGCAGTGTTCCTGATGGCAACTGAGGTAGATACATTTTTGGCCTATGTTAAGTGTTTGTTAGTGTTTAACCAAAGGTACCACACCCAAGCCCATTCATCAGTTGGGGTTCTGGTGGAACGTCTGTTACGGCTGCCCTTATCATTGATGACAACAACCTCTGCATTGCAGAGGAGACTTCTTCAAATGATGGGGGATAGTCAGCAACAGTTTCTCTAGAACTCCAACTGATGGTGTCTTGGTTGGTATCGTTAGTACTCAATTAATAGATTTTCTTTTTTATATTTATAAACATCTACATGTAAATACATAATCACAAAACAGTTCATTTTTAAACCTTTTTTATTCATATTGTAGCTTTAATGCTACCATATTATATTATGCATATACATTTATTTAACATCAGTATTTCATAGAAATAAAAATAGGAAATTCATAGTAACCATGTGTAGTGTGTAGATGTTTTCTCGTGGTATAAAATCACAATTTTATTGTAATTTAAAAATGATAGTACTATGAGTGAACAGGGAACATTCATAGCAGCACAGCACAAAATCACAGAATGATTTAGTTTTGGTTATTTCCACAAAAGCATACCTGTACAACGACTCAACTATCGATCATTATATGATTTAAGAGGCACTAGCATACCTGTACAACGACTCAACTATCGATCATTATATGATTTAAGAGGCACTAGCATACCTGTACAACAGTTCAACTATCAATCATTATATGATTGAAGAAGCACTAGCATACCTGTACAACTACTCAACTATCAATCATTATATGATTTAATAGCCACGGTATTCGTTAACATTGGTAAATCACTATTAAATGCAATTAAATCAATTTTAAGTACAGTTTTGTCACCCTGAATTTAGATTTACTAATGATTTAAAATCCAATCAAAATTTCTTTCTGTGATACCAACTTTATGGTAAACCAGAACAACGAAAGCTACAATACTGACCTAAATATCATTAGATATTTTAAGGAAGGTCAGAGTATATAAAATAACTTCATATGCTAAAGTCATGCAGCTGAAGCATGAACATAAAACAAAATTTAAAAAAACTTTGAAAATGAAAAAAGAGAATACTTAGAGCAAATAAAAATAACAAAAATAAGAAAAAAGAATGAAAGAAGAACAGACAAATATTTCCAAAGAGAAATGAGTAAAAAAACGATTTGAAAAATGAAAGAAAGAACTGAAGAGAAGATACTGCAAGTGGATCAAGGAGAGAGAGAAGACAAATCTAGAACCAAATAAGGTGACCTGAGAAGTATCCACTACACCTAAATTACCCTAAATGCTGCCTTACGTTAGCATAAAGTCTGATAAGCTGTCTACTGATGTGTCATATGGCTTACACCATGCCACTAGAAATATTTCTTTGTGTGACATAACTTTCAGCTCACCGTCGTTACAAATCTACAAACAGGAAAATACTGCAAAGTAAAAGAAGGAAAATAAAAGGTGAGTGGGCTGAAATGATAACAGCTAAAACTAAAACTGCAGTAAAATTGGAGGTTAACTAGATCAGTGATTTTCAACCTTTGATAAGTGGTGGCACATTTTTACATTTACAAAATCTTGTACAAATCCTACTAACCTCAGCATAACTTCTTCCACTGGAGGCTCTAGCAGATCCAACTTTCTCATGTGGCTCGAATTGCTCCTCTCTGCCTTTTCTTTTTCAAGGCTCTCTACTAGCTGCCCTCCATTGGCTCTGGTGAGGAGCTATTGGTATGTCCTGCATTGCAACATTGCTGATAGAATGTTACCTTGCATTCCTTCTGCCAGTGACCTCACGCCTTCGCTGACTAGCTTTTGCGGGACAGTTTCAGTTCTTTCAATCTCGTACCTCTCTATCAATGGTCGGAATGAATTCTTCAGCAACTCCTTCACCTCCTTGGCAACGATACGTCTTTTGCACTGCCAACTCACAGCTCCTATACATTGCACTTAACCCACACACACATTAAATGGCGCCAACAAATGCTATCTTTGATGAACTCTTGTCCTAATAGTAGTATAGTATGAGCAGATCGGCGCAGCAATGTACTTTTAGGGAGCAGGAAGTGACGTCACATCCGGATCTGTTTGATTGACAGTTGGGGGCGGATCTGAGTGAGTGATGAGTCATGATGAGTCATGGTGTGATGAGGTGTCACGGGGTGTGAGGTGAGTCACGGTTGTTTTTTGATTTATGGGAACTTGTGGGGTTCCGGTAGAGGTCGCTCTTCGGGACTCGGGTCTGGTGTTGTTGGCGGCTGGATGGGAGCTCGGTCGCGGCGGGTTGCCGGCTGGTTTTTGAATTTGTCGGAACCGGTAGGCATCCGGTGGGGTTCCGGTTGAGGTTACTCTCTAGATGTTGGAAGCGGTTATTGTCAGTAATGAGAATTTGGATGAGAGTAGTGATTTATTGAATGCAAATGTATGATAGAAAAATCTGATTTCGTTCGACTTATTTTGAGTTTAGTGAGAATTTTTGAGAATAGTTGTTTTGGGATGAGGCTAGTGATTTATTGTTTGTGAATGTATGATAGAGAATCTGATTTCATCTGATGAGAATTTGAGCTGGGATTACACGAGAATGAAATATAATGTAGAAGTTAATGTATCGCAATGTGATTTGAGAATAGTTCAAGTGAATTGTAAGTTTTACTGTAAAAAAAAAAATTTTTTAAAGGAGCTGTGTGTGTGTGTGAGCGAGCGTGCGTGTGTGTGTAAGGATTGCTTTATTCTATTAAAATTCATATTATATAGCTCATACATAAATATGAAAGTGATAAAAATCAAAATGTATGAGTCACAATGTTTTGCAACATCATTTGGAATTACATTACAAAGATTCATTACTTTCATTACGAACTACATAACACAATGTGATTCAGAAATGAAATTCCTATTATAAAATTTCCCACTTGTAGATTCTCCCTATTGATATTTCATTAAATGAACTTTCGTAAAACTTCGAATTATAATATCATTGGAGGATTTCCTTTTGCCTTAGTCAATTCACTTAAGATCGTTATAAACGTAAATTTAAGAAACTTAGCGATAAACATTATTTTGAATTGATATCAATAGTCTGTTCCGATAGTTCCATCACCACAGAAAAAATGAAGGTTTTTAGGTGCTCATGCTACGCATCGTCATATCCGATGTTAAGATATACAACATACGTCATTTCTGGGTTTGGTGAATTTAGAATGTTCTGGAAGGAGCTTGATTCAAAAATCCATTACGTAGTTTCCGTTTACGCATGTGCAACTGCATAAGTTGCCGGTAAGATTGTTGAATAGGAGAAGATTTTGAGAATAGAGACAGAGTGAATCATAAATCTAGTTCAATCGTGCAGAATATTTAACGTAAGTTGTATTCAGATATTCGTATTGGTGAAAATTAATTGGAACTTCTTTATAACCATATGTTTTATTCCATCAATGTAGAATGTAACTGTATTTATGTTAAAATACAATGAGACAAGTGAAGCTGCGTAGGGATGCTAATGTCATTATATTTCCATATAAGTATACATCGAATAGTTTAAGTATATAAAAATAATACATTCAAAACGAAAAATGGTAGTGATAACATGTTACAAAAAATAACGTGAAGATTGTATAACACAAGATTGTCGTCTGACGATAAAGTCATGATGGATATACCACGGTAACGGATAAATTGAAGTTCCATTCATACAGCATTCTTTTTTTGATTAAAATTCGTTCAGGCTTTCTCACATCCATTGTCTAAACGAATAAATGGAAAAAGTTTGTTTTGAATGTGAAAACCTTTGATGATATACAGCTCCAGTTGAAATAATGGGGGATCTTTTTGGTGAATTCCATCGGAGTGAACATCTATTGGTGAAAGTTGTAGAGGGGTATCCAGAAGTTGTTCAAGAATAATGGGGCTGCTAGCTGGCTATCTAACAAAAGTTTTGAGTCTAGCTGAATCTGAACCATATCTGATGACAGCAGCTCGTTCAGTGTAAATACCCAATGATACACTGTCAATACCACTTTCTCTGATTCGTTTTTGTTCATCAGATGTTAAGTTGCCGAGACATGTATAGTCAATTTACATATGACTCTCAATGTAACAACATAACTGAGTGTAAATTTTGGAAGTCTCACCACTAATTTTCAATTTGTAAGTCAAACTTATATTAATACGATTTCAGGAACCAATATCTCCCAATATCTTGGAAAGGAAATATATTCTTGGAAAGGAAATATATCTTGGAAAGGAAATATATTCTTGGAAAGGAAATATATCTTAGAAAGGAACTATATTCTTGGAAAGGAAATATATCTTGGAAAGGAAATATTTTCTTTAAAAGGAAATCTTGGAAAGGAAATATATTGTACAGGAAAATGTAAATGTAAAAAAGGAAAATATCTTGGAAAGGAAATATATTGTACAGGAAAATGTAAAACTAGAAGTCTCACCACTAATTTTCAATTTGTAAGTCAAACTTATATTAATACGATTTCAGGAACCAATATCTCCCAATATCTTGGAAAGGAAATATATTCTTGGAAAGGAAATATATCTTGGAAAGGAAATATATCTTGGAAAGGAAATATATTCTTGGAAAGGAAATATATCTTGGAAAGGAAATATATTCTTGGAAAGGAAATCTTGGAAAGGAAATATATTGTATAGGAAAATGTAAAACTAGAAGTCTCACCACTAATTTTCAATTTGTAAGTCAAACTTATATTAATACGATTTCAGGAATCAATATCTCCCAATTTATTCCATCTAATCAAGTAGTTTTGGAAGATGTATAGATTGTACAGGAAAATGTAAAACTGGCAGTCTCATCGCTAATATTCGAATTGTAGAAAAAGGGACTAAATCTGAAGAGATGACTACACCATCCAGGCAAAAGAAAGGAAAAGGTTTGCTTTCATCTGATGAAGAAGACTGGCACAATTTCCCACTCCCGAGAGCCCCCACCCAAGTTTTCATATAGAAAGTGAACGATATATAATTTTTTAAACCGAATATAATGTAAAATATATAAAATATCTGGTTATATACAATATACACTTCATACATTCATTTTCTTTATAATGTCTTCAAAACGAATACTTACCTATACTTACCTATACCTACCTTAGTACAATTCCTCCATCTGTCCATTGGGCCTTCTTTTCTTTGCTCATCCCTCTATTTACTGGGCAAGAGACTGTTATGGAATGGTTAAGCCAATCTAAACAGGAGAATTCCATAGGCAAGCCTAGGAAAACAGTCAGGTCGATTGCCAAGGCGCTTGTCCACACAACAGCCTGAACACAGCGACACTCAACGAAATTAATCGCGAGTAGCCGGCTAACAGAATTCTAGCTGAAGCATACAAGCCTTATGGTATCAACGCTCGATTGCCCCAAAATCTCAATCTGTATATAAGTAGGCATCAGGAGCAGGACTAAGTGATAAGAAGGTAAATTACACTGAGCAAGCTTCTTATATAGGGTATTGAAGAATAGTGGCGTAGCCAAAAGAATCAATGAAGCGAAAATAGTAAACAGATTTTTGCGAAATTACACATTATATAGTCAACTTTCGCGAAATTCAATTTCGCGAAATTTGACTATATAATATATATAATGTGTAATTTCGCGAAATCCAATTTCGCGAAATTCAATTTCGCAAAAGTTGACTATATAATATATATAATGTGTAATTTCGCGAAATTCAATTTCGCGAAAGTTGACTATATAATATATAATGTGTAATTTCGCGAAAGTGAATTTCGCGAAATTACACATAATATATATTATATAGTCAACTTTCGCGAAATTCAATTTCGCGAAAGCTGAGTAAGACAAGTTGGATTAGAAATAATTAATAGCTTTTGTGAAGGTGTCACCTCCTGGAACTTGACTAGTATAAATACAGCCAAGTTTGATGGGCTCACCATTATCAAGACTTTTTCCTGCAGTTATTATACATGAAATTCTCAGAACTTCGAACTATTTCTATATCTAACTGGTTTATATATCTCACAAAAGTTTGGATTAATTCTACAATTTGGATATCTACGTATAGTCTTCTCTCAGAACTTTGGATTATCTCTGTTTCACTGGATTATATATCTCCGAGATTTGAATACAACCAGGAAATGTTTCCGGCAACTTCCCATTCAGAAGGAGACTGGAGCAAATCTGATGAGGTAAGTTGATTTGTGAATGGTGAAAAAAATTTTTTAATGATTGAATAATTGTAGAGAGAATAGTAAAATGGGTTTTTTAAATCTTACAGCTGGAATTCTTCCTCAAAGATGTTCAAGCTTTCACCAGAGCATGATTTAATTTCATCGGAAAATTCTATTCCTTCCACATCTAACGCTAATAGAGAAAGAAGCAGAAGTAGGGAAAGAATTGCATCATCCATTTCAGCTAATAAATATATCTGCTTAGAATGTTCGACTTCATTTAACAGAAAATCAAACCTCAAAAGACATATTAAATATGTTCATTCAAATGAAATCCCGAATTTCACTCCAATTTCTTTAATTCCAACAAGTAATCATTCTTCATTTCGATCCGACTCGATTCAAACTGCTAGAGGAACTTCAACTCGATCTAGTATAACAGTAACGCCTATCGTTCAAAATAACAATGATGAATCTGAAAAAGATAGTGAAGTTGGAAATGAAGATGAAGAAAATAGTGTTATGTGTGATGAAGAATCTAACGAGTGTGATGACAACTTAGATGCTAATAAAGATAGAAGAGATTTAAACCATAATGGAGAAAGCGAGATTGAAGCTAATCAGCTCGAAGCTGATAATAATAAGGAAAACAGTAGAGATGAAAATGATGAATGGAGAGTCAACCTGGATATACCATCAGTAAATAACGATGAGAATTGGGATAATCTGCTTAGAAGATATTGGCTTGCTATGAGAACGAAAAACCGTCGAGGAAGAGTTGTTGAAACATTAAATGTGAATTTATGGAATGGAAGAATTCCTCAGCCAGGAGAACCAATTCCAAATCATAGTGAAAGAATATGGAGCGAATTGTTGAGAACTTGGAATGGAATAGGAGTAAGAGCCAAGATAAATTGTAGCGTGGGATGTATTCTTGAACATAAGACTTCCGAAGAATTAAGGTATTTCCACGCTTCTTCGAACAACGCTACGATATTCAACACTGCAAAACTAATCTCATCATCTGAGAATTTACAGGAATTATTCACAGCTCTGACATCTCAGGATCTCGCTGATATAGCCTTTCGACAGCGTTCGAATACTGCATGGAAATTGAATGTCATTACAAATATCTCATTCTATTTTTACAAACTGATTGGAATGGGGCAAATAGGCTCAGCTTTAGTTCTACCAACTCATATTCTTAACAATCGTCATGTATACACTATGCACAAAATCCCTGGTTCTTCCACACCATACGCAGATAATCTCTGCTTTTTCAGATGTTTAGCAATGAAACAAATGTGTAAGTGCCAAAAAAGACACTGCACTTGTACTAAACGAAGACCGAGAAAAGTAGATGTGATTCTCTTGCTTGAAAAATATTGTCAATATATTTTATCTTCCTCTAACACCAAAGAAATGATGCAACAGTTTCCTGGAGTCGAGTTAGCGGATTTAATTGGACTTGAGAAATGTTTCAATATCCGTATAACGGTATTGAGTCTTAATCCTGATGGTAGCTCTTCAGTTATTTGGACTTCTTCAAGAAAAGACGGGACACGGTTGTTTCTAGACTCGCAGAAAAAACATTTCAGTTACATTAAGGATATCGATAGATATGCTAAAGCCTTCAGCTGTCTTTCCTGTGAAACTTGTTTCACTAAAAAAGGAAATTACGAGAGACATAACTGTAACCCAGATGCAGTAACGAACTTCGTCTTTGAAGGTGGAAAGTTTAAATCAACAGCGACAATCTTTGAACTGTTGAAAAGAGAAATGGGAATAACCGTGGCTGAGGAAGATACGTTTTATCCTTTCTTGATCACCTACGACATCGAATGCTATCTCCCGAAAACCGATCTTCCGACAAACTCAAATTCGGTTACATTCACATCAAGACACGAATTGATGAGTATATCAGTTTGTTCAAATGTACCCAGATTTCAGGAACCAAGGTGTTTCATAAGTGATGGGGATGCTCATTCTTGTATATCTTCTTTTATCAGCTATATATCTCAAATCGCTGACAAAGCCCGTGATATCCTTAAAGAAAAACTTGGATACGTTATTCAAATGATGAATGCAAAAGCTGAAATTCAAGGAGAGATTGAAGAAAAATTCAAATCTTGCAAGTTTTCCAATCCTCGAGTATACAACGGAAGAGAAGGGTTTCGTCATTTGTTTGAGCGCTTCGACAATTTCATCTCATGTATTCCAGTCCTAGGATTTAATTCACAAAACTATGATATAAATGTCATGAAAGGACCTCTACTTCGATGTCTTCAACACACTGAAGATAAGGATTTCAATTATGTGGTAAAGAGGACTAACAAGATGAGCTGCATTCAATCAAGAAGATTCAAATTCTTGGATATTTCCAACTTCATTGCTCCAGGATTTTCCTATGCAAAGTATCTCAAAGCTTTCAAATGTTCTCAACAGAAAGGATTCTTTCCTTATGAATGGTTGGATAATCTTGCGAAGTTGGATCAGAAATTTCTTCCATCTAAGGACTGTTTTTACAGTTCTTTAAAAGATGAACATATTTCGGATGCTGATTACGAACTATGCTTAAATGTTTGGGAACAACAGAATATGAAAACGATGAAAGATTTTCTAGTATGGTACAACAATCTCGATGTAGTACCATTTGTGGAAGCTGTGGAAAAACAAAAGGAAGTTTACAGAACAATGGGGATTGACATGTTGAAAGATGCCATTTCACTTCCTGGTTTGGCAGTAAAGTGGATGTTGAAACTTTCAACAACCCCTCTTCAACCTATGAGTTCGCATCACCATAGTGTTTTATCGGAACATTTCAAAACTTGTCAGCCTGTCTGCCTAATCAAAGAAATTGATAAAGACATTTATTTTACCATAAAAGAGAATATCGTAGGTGGACCTAGCATTGTTTTTCACAGATATCATCAATCGAAAAAAACACTGATTCGAGAAAGAATCTTGGGAAACGATGCCAAACTTTGTGAACTTATCCTAGGTGTTGATGCAAACGCATTATATTTGTGGAGTATGATGCAAGAAATGCCTACTGGAAACCCTAGAAGAAGACTTTCCGAAAACGGATTTGCTTACAATCAATCTCCAAGAAATAGCAAGGCTGCTCATGGATGGTTGCAGTTTCGAACTTGGAAAGACAATATTCAAATCTTACACGGAAACAATGATAAATAATTCAGAATTGGACAACATAATCTTCCTGTTGACGGATATTGCGAAGAATCGAATACAGTGTTTCAATTTCACGGATGTTTCTGGCATGGACATAACTGTCAAAAAACCAATGGAATATCCATCCATCCATATAAGAAAAAACCCATGAGTGAAATTCTGGAGGAAACATTGAAAAAGGAAGAATATGTTAAACAACTTGGATATCGATTGGAAAGAATCTGGGAATGTGAATGGGACAAAATGATTAAGGATAATCCCGAGATTAAGAACTTTCTGGCTATCTTTAACGAACTGATGTATCCTTCTTCAGATTTCATCAGTGATCCAGATATCATTATTCAGCAAATTATGAAAGGGGAGATATATGGCTTCATTGAATGTGATATATTTGTTCCTGAAAACTTACGAGAAAAGTTTTCGGAAATGAGCCCTATCTTTAAGAATACAAAATTGAGTAGAGATCATCTTAGTAAAAGCATGAAAGATTTTGCTGAAAAGGAAGGAATGCTACCTCGTGAACAACGAACCTTGGTGGGAAGTATGTTTGGTCAAAAAGTTTTACTACTCACCACTTTAGCAAAATGGTATCTTGATCATGGATTGATCATAAGCAAAATATATCAACTCATAGAGTACACCCCTAGAAGAGTTTTTCAAGCATTCGGAGAATCTGTCTCAGATGCTAGAAGAGCTGGCGATAAAGATCCTGATCAAGAGTTGATAGCAACAACCAATAAACTCATAGGAAATTCCTCATATGGGAAAACAATCACCGAGAAATTGAAACATTGAAATGTCAAATATATTGATGGAGATGAGGAAGCATCCTTGAAAGTACGATCAGCTAGATTCATATCTTTGGAGGAAATCGACGATAGCTTCTATGAGTTGATGCAACACAAACTTTCGGTTAGTAGTGTATATTTATTCATCATATATTTGAATCATAATAAAATCACTTTAAAAATATATGTAAGAACGATACATAAAATTATATAAATATATATATTATTCAGATGAAGATGGATATTCCTGTACATCTCGGATTCTCGATATTGCAACTAGCCAAACTTCGGATGTTGGAGTTCTACTATGACTTCATGGACAGGTTCGTAATAGCATACATTTAATTGTAATTTTTTTTTTGTTAAAGATTCATTGTGAAGTTGGATAGAAGTTTTCTGAATATTTGACAAGAGAATGATGAGCTGTGATTTCCTTTTTAGATACTTTGACAGAAAAGACTTCCAGTATGTAGCAATGGATACAGATAGTGCCTACATGGCTCTTTCAGCTCCTATGGATTCTATTGTTAAGAAAGAAGCCATTGATGCATACTACAAGGACTATGGAAAATGGTTTCCAAGGATGTATTGTGATGAACATGCGGATGATTTCAAATCAACCAAAGTCGATTTTACAAAGAGATGGGTTATGCAAAACTGTTGTAAAGAAATCTACCAATATGATATAAGGACTCCTGGGTTATTCAAAGTAGAATTCTCAGGACATGGAATTGTAGCCTTGAATTCCAAAACCTACTTTTGCTGGAATGATGAAACAGATTCCAAAAAGTATAGCAGTAAAGGATTGAGTAAAACTACAAACAGTTTTACAAAAGACACTTTTTTAAATGTGCTGCAATCAAGGATTCCTAAAGAAGGGATAAACAAAGGCTTTATAAAAAAAGACAATAAAGTGTTCTCATACACTCAACTTAGAACTGGATTAACATATTTTTATTCAAAAAGAAGAGTATGCAGTGACGGAGTTAGTACAGAATATACTTTAGCATAAACTTTTATCATGATTTTTGTGTTTATAGAATCTACACAAATCTTGCTAGAATAAATATCTTTTATGTTTTTTTTTTACTTTGTGTACATATCATGTACTTTATTTGGTGAAGGGTGAATTGCTTGGAATAATTTGAAAAATCTCACTAAACTCAGAATAAGTTGAACGAAATCGGATTTTTCTATCATTCATTTGCAATCAATAAATCACTACTCTCATCCAAATTCTCATTACTGACAATAACCGCTTCCAACATCTAGAGAGTAACCTCAACCGGAACCCCACCGGATGCCCACCGGTTCCGACAAATTCAAAAACCAGCCGGCAACCCGCCGCCACCGAGCTCCCATCCAGCCGCCAACAACACCAGACCCGAGTCCCGAAGAGCGACCTCTACCGGAACCCCACAAGTTCCCATAAATCAAAAAACAACCGTGACTCACCTCACACCCCGTGACACCTCATCACACCATGACTCATCATGACTCATCACTCACTCAGATCCGCCCCCAACTGTCAATCAAACAGATCCGGATGTGATGTCACTTCCTGCTCCCTAAAAGTACATTGCTGCACCGATCTGCTCATACTATACTACTCCTAATCAATTCACAGCCACAAAAAAGTAGTTTTGTCCACGTTGTATTATGAATCTCATTTACTAGTATGAAACTTCATGTGTAGACAGGCTGTTTTCTCCTTGTCATTTACTGACATGGTATCACTCCAATAATCATTGTAACACCATCGACTTCTCAAAACTACTGTGACCACTCGCAACTGTCATGACCCCAAAAGCCAATGTAGCCTGGGCTCCACAACCCCGACCTTACAACAATATTTATTCATTACAGGATGTGAGTCAAAATACACAAGATCATAAGGTCAACTTTCCAAGTTTCCCCAGTCATGTTGCTTCATCTTTCAGTTGCAAAGTATTTCAGAGTTTGCAGCTAACCAATTATACCACTTCTCTACCTCACCACTACCAGAATCTTTACTAATATTCTGTTATTTTGCTGTGGGTCTTTAACTATGCATTGCTGTGGAGTGGGATTTAGTGAATATTAAAAATATATTTTGAAGCTATTCAAAAGTTGCATGCCTTGGTTTTGCTCATGCCATGTGATGAGCAAAAAGTCTCTTTGTAAAAGTTGACAACTCCAACATTAAATTAGTTGTGAAACCATATATTAAATACTAGTGCTAGTTTTATTAGCAGCAAATCTGGTCATAGCTGCTGTAATGTTACTCCAGTTTTTATAAAAAACAACTGAAACATTTGAATAAAGTTTTAGTTTATATAAAAAGTTAATTGCAGACTTGCCGTGTAGCTTTTTAAAAAAAAGCCTGAGGATAGTAAAATGTGTTTTTCAACTAAATCAGTGGCGGGCTATAAACTTTCATTTTCATGATAGCATATCAGAAGTTTATCAAGTTTAGAAACATGTTACCAAGCTGCAAAATAATCACAAAGTAACTTTATTGGATAGTTGGGGACTTGATGCTTGATGAAAAACAGTGCTTCTTAAAGCCCAACAACCAATATGTTGTGCAATGCAGTGTTGCAAAATGTGCCACATACATGTACTTTCCACAGCAAAATGGTTCATATTGCTCAGAAGTGATGAAGCTAAGTTGACGGCCACCCTGAGAGAAGAGTCGAAAAATATACTGCCCCTCTCCAATTAAATGCCACCTCCATTTGACCACCACTTTGACATCATTTGATCTTTACGACCCCATAATATCAACTGATCAGCGGAAAAGTGTCTACAAAATTGTATTAACAATGAATCGTTTATATCAATAACAATTAATTCTCTCGTTGCCCAAATATTTTTGTTTTTTTGTTGTTAAAACTTTGAAAGTAACACTATAGAAATAATCAATAACGGTCTCAGGCTATTAGTAGTTCTCTGTTTAACAGGGTCTTTCTACTTCGAAGTAGGCTACATATACACTGTATAAAAACTGGTTTAAATTTACGATGGTAGATAAACTTTCAAAGCAACGCTAATAGAAAGAATTACTGATTCAGGCTACTAGTAGTTCCTTGTTTAATGCGATCCTGATACTTCAAAGTACATGTACATATATAAAACATATATACATATACATGTATATAAATGTATATAAAAAAATGATTTACATTTGCGATGGTAGATGGAACTTCGAAAGCAACGCCATAAAAATAACTACTGTCTCAGGTTAATAGTAGTTTTTTGTTTAACGTGGTCCAAAGACTTTGAAGGACATACATATAAAGACCAGCTTGCAAGCTTTGGACCAAAGGTTATATGTTTAGCGAGCAAACTTTTACGTGTTACATTGGTGCTAATGCAGCGCACAAAAGTTTTACTCTGCCAAAAAATGGTTTGGACGCATATATCGACTAGTTCAGCAGTGCAGAAAAGGAGTTGAGGCTAGAATATATTGTAGAAGGTATTGGACAAGTAAAAGATGTTCGTTCTATCGAAAGCAACAATCAGAACGCATCTATCTGAGCAAACGATGGAAATGTTTTTGTTTTGAAAAATGTTAAGTTTTGTTTCTGCATGTAATACAAGCATGGTTTGTTTATGTCACTTGTTCACGAATAATTATTTGCATCATTTAATAGACTATCATTGTATAACTTTTAAATATGCAGGTTTATAGCATGTTATTTAATAGCATTTTGCGGCTATCCTAACACGGCTTACAATGGAACGTTGCTAATAACCCTAATTCTATTGCACATAAAAAGCTAGTTTTTGCTGTACATTGTAGCAAAAATATCAGTGAGTACAATGAACCTTTATTCAACAATGTTAAATATAGATATAAAATCAAAATATGTCTTCAAATTGAGAATGAAATAAAAATCCAAAATGCCAATAAATTGCAAAGAAGAACACAGGCTAATAATCGTATCGTCGCAGGTCAGTTGCAAGCAATAGATACCAATTGGTAAAGACATTTCTCGGCTACTCAATGAATATTTATTAAGAGATCTTTGACAAGTTGGTGACAAGTTGAAAGTAAGTTAGCAGATTTATTGCCTCTAAAAGGTTTAATAATCGCTCCACCAGGAAAAGAGAGCAAAATATAGGCAACATTCGTTTCGCCCGTAATAGGGCTAAATTTATCTTCCGAAAATTCTGACAAGCTATTTGAAAAATAGAGCGCCAGCTTTTATTTAAAAGCCGCTTCCAATTGACCGCCACTGTATCAAGAAAAGGTCGAAAAATAGAGCGCCATGGAATTCAATTAGAGGTTTCACAGTATGTTAAAAACCAAGCTGCAAATATATTTTCCCACTTACCAACTTGGGCTGCCGAAAAAATTATTTGCTTTAATTTTGTGTAAAAAAAAGGTCATATGCTGAAGGAATTGCGTGGTTGAGAAATTTTCCCAGGATAAAATATTGTGTCTGCTTAGCTTACTACAAGCAGAGGCTGTGTATGTCTTTGAGAGCGTTATTGTACAGACAATGGCTCGGTGATCTTGGCTGGGCATGTCTGGGTTTAGTGGCAAGGTAACCTTGACAACTAGAGATATGCCATGTTGCAGAGAGCAATTTAAGACTGGTTGTCATTCTGGTCACCACCAGTAGATTTTTTTAGACTTGACCCCCAACCTATTGTTTATGGCTCAGGCTTTTCAGACCACTAGACCAGAGCTACTCTTAATGTAAAAACTATTGAGAGTGGGAGAAGGAAAGGGATGGAGAGAGGGAGAGAGAAAGGGAGAGAGAGGGGGAGAGGAGGGAAAGAGAGGGGGAGAGTGAAAGAGAGAGAAGGAGAGAGAAAGGAAGGGAGAGAGGGGAAAAAGTGGAAGAGAGGGGAGAAAGAAAAAGAGGGAGAGGAAAGGGGAGGGGGGAGAAAGAAAAGGGGAGAGAAGGGAGGAGAGAGGAGAAAAAGGAGGAAGAAGGGGGAGAGAGGGGGAGAGTCAAACTACAATCTACAATCACATGAGACCAGCTGTGTTTTAGTTGTCTAGAGCATCTGACCTGTAAACAACAGCTTGGGGTTCAATTCTGAAAAAAACTACTTGTGGGGACAAAAAAGGCATCCGACCTTAAATTGCTCTTGCCCCGCCTCACTTTCAATCTCTCACATTTTCTCTCACTTTATCACCACTCTCCCCCTTCCTCCCCTCCCTTCCTTCCTCTTCTTAAACTATGCCAAACAGCACATAGTCTTGAATTTTTGAGGATGAGTTTTTTGAGTCAAAAACATTTGTTCAAAAACTCTTAAAAATATATTTTTGCATAAATGAAGTTTTACACTAAAAAAACTTTAACATGAGATAACTAGTTGAAAGCTATAAATGTTCATCAAGAGCCATATCTTGCGTTTATACAGAAAGCTAGAACTCTATGTAATAAAGCTGAACAAAGCTGTTCTGCCCAATCACAGCCAAGACATTCTTGTTCACAAATATGTAAGGTATGCTGTTGTACTCTTCTGTTTGGAGCTCCAGTATTCCAGCTGTACCTAAAAAAATTTACAGACTATAACAACACTCTCAGTTGTGGGCTATGTTCAGAAAGGAATGGCAATATATAATATGAGCCAGAAAATGTTATAGTCGAGATAAAAATAGTGATTCAAATCAGAATTCTATTGTCATGTTAAAGCCATTCATTTGAATCAATGATACATCCTAGACTTTCAAATGACACTTTTCAAAGACCTAGCACCAGTCTTGCAGGTATGTTACTCAACTTATCAGATTACTTTAGAAACCAGAATAAGAATGTAGTAACTAGTTCAAACTATATTCTACTTATGTCACTTTACCTGATTTTGAAGCTGGCCAGTACAATCTTATCAACTGATGTGTATTATTTCTTTGATGGTAGGTTCCATAGCACAGGCCGACACTATCAGCTGAGATGCATGAAGCAGTTGTTGTACTATTCCAAACTTCGACAGCCGAGGAAGAGCTGATATCATACTTTCTGATGTAGCTATGGTCATCACTGAGAAGAACAAAGTCATCAGGTAGACTGCAGATCTCATAACTCTTTCGAGGGACTGAAATATTACGGAGGTGTTTTCCAGATAAATCATAAACCTTCAGTTGATAATGGTAGCTGGAGTTATCGATGGCAATGATTTCTCTTTCTCTTATAACCATTGGCTGACCTGAATGCCATGCAGCTGTTGCAAATTGAAAAATTTGTGTTCCTTCTTGTGATGGACTGTCGACGCAGAATCGCTGACACTCTAAAACCCTGCTGACAGAAATGGCAATGTAGATGAATTCATGGTGCTGCAAGACTGACACAACATTAGACATTGCAACAGAAAACTTGGTTTTCTTGCAATGGGCATCCAGTAGTTCCACTTGGTTGTTGTAGCAAAGGAGGATATCTCCCTGATCTGTAAACGTTACCATTTGAGCTTTTCTGCGGAATGAAGACCCATTGAAGAACTTCACCAACTTTGATGGTAAAAGAGGCCTAAACTGAACTCCAATATCAGAAAAGCCTGTGAACAATCAATGAAATCAATTAAACATGTATAGCAAGTAATTTTAAGCTAGAACAAGGATGCTAGTTTAAGAAGATGGCGACACACGTGCGCGCACACACGGACACGCGCACACACGCACACTTGTGATTGATCAGGAGAAATCTGTATGATGGATGAGCTGTTGAACCAATGAACTAATTGCTACTATAATAAGAGTCGTGTCCCTCCTTTTGTTCGAAGACATGTTCAGGACAACAGCAAAAAAATTACCTCACACAGGAATTGAACACTAACTTCTCCGATTTAAAACTGACACCCTAACCACCAAGCTACTCGGCTACCTTTCCACTTCCTGAATAATTATGAACATACTGATTAGTCCACAGGTGTCCTTTAGCGGGATATTGCCGAAGCCGAGGCCGGGCCGTAGTCTACACACACAAAAAAAACAACAAAGGTCTACGCAGTTATGAGCAAAAACAAAAGTATCCACCCAAATATCTCACCAATCTGATGAGCAGCACACACAAAAACTAAACCAATCGACAGTACCACCCATCATGTTAAAATACTCCAAGTTTCAAGTCATGTCTTGCACAACTCACCTTATGGTTTCTCAAAACTTGTTCCAAAGTCCCTATTAATTTGAGACTGTCCAATTGCTGTTTTAGAAATGGTCGCCGCTAGCCTAATCTAATGTCCTGATTCAACATCTCACTAACTATCGGGGAATTGCTAAAAGAGGGAATCAAAAAGTACGAGAGCACTCAGCAATGCCCCGATAGTTACAGAGATGTTTAATTACGACGTTAGGCTAGGCTAGCGGCGACCATTTCTAAAACAGCAATCGGACAATCTCAAATTAATAGGGACTTTGAGACAAGTTTTGAGAAACCATAAGGTGAGTTGTGCAAGACATGACTTGAAACTTAGAATATTTTGACATGATGGGTGGCTCTGTCAATTGGTTTATTTTTTGTGTGTGCGGCTCATCAGATTGGTGAGATATTTAGGTGGACACTTTTGTTTTGGCTCATAACTACGTGGACCTTGGTTGTTTTCTGTGTGTGTAGACTACGTCCGGCCTCGGCTTCGACTTCGGCAATATCCCGCTAAAGGACACCTGTGGATTAGTCATGGCAATCTCTCAAGATGCAGGAGACTGCTAAGCCTACTAATTATACTGTAATGATGAGGAATTAATCATCAAACTCCAGGATCTTAAGTATTCACCTTTTGTTTCATCATATTTACAACAACTACTGATTCTTTTGACATGAGGTTAACAAGCCTAGCCAAAGGTCAAAGATCATATATAAAGTTAATTGGGTTATAAGGCGCATTGTTGAATCTTGTTTAGAGTACAGCACTTAGCTTATTGGTGCGCTTTTTTTGTAAATTTAACTTTTAGCATTTCTAAATTTAACACAAATGAAAATAGAAGTTTCATAACTCAAACTTTTAAAATTTTCAATTTTTAGAATTAGACATTAGTTAACTTTCATAGTAGCTTTAATAATAAAATTTATAACAGCTTCTTTTATTCGGGGTTTAAATCAGAATATAATTAAAATATAATAAAAGGTACGAGATACAATGAGGTCATAGGTTTTTATATCCTAAGGAATTTTTGTCACAAGGTAACTGCAAACAATGATCATACTCGATTAGTGATAGTTTGATAATAATTTAACAATAAAATATTTTAATGTAATTATGGAATTATAGTTCGTTAACCAAATAATCACGCTAGTGTTTGATCTTAGCATTTCAACTGCGATCAAGCTTTATTGATTTAAACTTGAAATATCCTGGCAGTCAGATTACCTGAAACACCAAAAAATTGCAAATAAAAAAATACTGATACTTTTCGGCAAAATCTATCAAAACTTATGTAAGTTCAATTTTAATCTGTATATTATATAATATATATTATATATTGTATAATATTATACAATATATAATCTGTATATATGTATTTCAATGTTTGTCTTTTGTTTGTTGGTCTTTTATTTTTTGTTGTCCCTGTGTCCAGTTATAGCAATTAATATGTAGCAATGAAAAATCCACCTCAGAGAGGATTTGATCTCGGAATCTCCATGTGATATAAGCCATGATCTCAAAACCAGTGATATAAATCACTACCTTATAATAAATGATAAATGATTGTGATGAAATATATTGCATCGATTGAAATGCTCATATTATAGCGCTTATTAAGCTGGTTTCAAACACAGCTATTGTTTTAGTAGAGATTTAGACTACTAGCTTATGAGGTGAGCTACTCAAATTCATTGATTATTTTATTACCTGTGCACTGCCAGGCATTGGGCTAGATTGATATACAAGCATATGACCTGAAGGGGCAAATAATCTCATATTTTACTCACCCATCGGCGCAACCACCATTTTACGAAGAATGCCACAGTCACCCGTCTCCAAAGCCTGAGTCGAGGAAATGCTTTTCCGATACCCTTTATTCCGTCTGATGTTTTCAACGATATGCAGCTCTCGCATATTCTTGCTCAATGTCTTCTCAAGGTCATCTAGTTGTTGTTCTTTTTTGACAAGTCCTTCACTGTATGCCGTCACTTCTGTGTCCATCTTCACAGGAAACTCTTTTATTTCCTTCTTTTTAACCTCGGCACGACGGCGGATTTCAGCAATCTGTAGCAATTGAACATGTTTGATATTTTGATTTCACCCTAACAGTGTTAGTTAAACAATTGACTACTTGCTATATCTTCATGATAAATCAAATGTCCAGCTTCTGTTATTGGTCAATTTTGTATTATTGAGTTAAGAATTACATTTCTGTAATAATGTGATCATATTATAGCGTTCATTAACTTGGTCATAACTTAAAAACCATTTGTTTGATCTTAGTAACCTATGCATAAAAAATGACAACACTGAAAACATTTTCGACTCGGAACATGCTCACAGCTGCAGCAAAAGTGGCCAAAAAAGTGTATGAGCTTGGCCTGCAACATATTTGCAATCTTTTTTATGGCGGCAGTTGATGTAAATTTTTATGGTGATTATTTTGGCATTAAAATATTTTTTGTAGAGAGTGGTTTTCAAAAGTTATGACAACTTATAACCTAGGACGATCTGTAGCAATCCTGCATAACAAATGGTGTTTGATATTTTAATGAAACCCTAGATTTTGATTATTTTGAATCCCTACAATACTGCATCTTTATTAAACCCTGAAACCAATGTTGCATAATTGAGTTAAAAATAATGCTTCTGTAATAATACGATCACATCATGGCGTTCATTATTCTGATCATTTTGATTAAACCCTATGTTTAATCAAAATGCAGCATTGTGTATTATATTATTGCGTTATTTTATGCAGAGGTTATTAAGATCAAACAAATGCTTTTTAGGTTATGACCAGAATAATGAAGGCCATGATGTGATCGTATTACTACAGAAGCATTATTCTTAACTCAATGATGAACATTGGTTCTAGGGTTAAAAATGATCAAAATCTAGGGTTTCATCAAAATATCAAACATAATTTGTTATGCAGGATTGCTACAGATTGTCAAAAGTTATGTTGCAATTGTTTTAGCAATTTTATATGCAGCTGTCAAAGTTTTTGAAAACAAAATAAATAATGATTTTATTAAAATATTTTCTCAATATATGTTCCTGCACTTAATACTGATTAGAAAGTTGAAAGGACTGAAATGGGAAATATGTGACATGTGAAAATGTGAATTAAGATGTGAAATGAGATGCAATGTGAAATTTGCGAAGTGAAATGAAATTTCACATCCCAAATTTCACACGCAAAAGTTCTTTTTTACATTTAAGATGTGAAAATGAAATTTCACATGTAAAAAGCAAAAGGCTAAAATGAAGCCATGTATAAATTGTGTACAAGTCTTCAATAGGTACTTGTGCAGTTCCGCTGTTATAGGAACTTTTTTGATGTAAAAGTTTCAACCTTTAACCTTTTTAAGACTGATCTCGACAATGTTGGAGGTGCAATATAACTGCTTAATTGCAGCAATGTTCAAGGTACAAATTATGCTGCTAAATAGAGTTGTTTCTGCAGCATCTTCGGAGTTGGTGCGCTCGATTGTGAAAGGGTTAATGTTGACGTGTCTTACAATAATGAAGTAATAATTACGGCAGACTATAATGATAGTGTTTGAGTGAATTAAAATAATCAAAAGAAGTTCAGGTCCTGTACAAACGTGTAACAGTTTTATAGTTATCTATTAGACTATTTTTTGTGTCACTACCACCTGAAGAGTTCAATCAATTACATAATTTTTTGATATTTCGAAGTTGTTTCATTCTAAGTAGAGGACAACTCTTATTTTGCAATCCGTAATGAAAGGGTTAAAAGAGTTTCTATGATGACTAATACTTTTTTTTAATTTTAAGCAGGCTCATTAACGCTACATAAAAATAACATTAACATTACATAAACATGATGTTAACATGATGCAGCATCCTCTAGCAATAACATACCTGATTATTAGCACTTCATCTAGCCTTCGACAGTGAAGAGAAATACATAAGTTGCAATTTGGATAAAAAGTAAATTTTTAGTTTGTTGTAGGTAATACAGACATTGAGCAACTAACATCTCACTTACCTGCTGCTCAGCGACCAAGTCTACAGTTGCTAGCTTCTCCTCCAAGTTGTAGTTCACAACCAGCTCTTCAAATTTAGCCTCAGTCTCCTTTTGTTTTTTAGTGAAGGTTGAGTGCTGCTCTGAGACTGATGCTATCAGCTTACCATAATCAGAGGCAAACTGCTTTATAGATTTAGCCAATGAACGGAACTTATGCTGTTTTCCTAAAGGAAGACAGCAGACAGGTTTGAATTTGATGCAATCAGACAAACGCTACTCCCTAGCTATCAGACTGTTTGATAAATCTTATTGAACTCATACATATCTGTGGTTCTGCCTGATGTAAATACAGCATGATATGATACTATCTAGAAAAGGAGAAGGCTTTTGGACTAGACCTAAAGACGCTTAAGCTGAAGCCAACTTTTCTGCTTCTGTCGTCGTTCTTTCTGGTTTTGTATTCTGTGTTACATAACCATTAAGTAATATTTGGTACATCTAATAAAGTAAGAGATCTACACTGCAATGTGTCAGGATTCTGGTGGAGAAGACATTCACATAAATAAAGACATACTTACCATCACTTTTTGGTACCAGAAGTTCAAATTTCATTTTCAAAAACCAAAACATTTGAAATAGAAACAGGCTATAAACCTTTTATTTCATTGGTAATGTATAAAAATCTTTCTGAGCTTCTGCACACACTATAGAGGTACACCATGGGACCCAGATAAACCTATAAGACATTTCATATATTCAAAGAGAAGGATAGTTATAGCAGAACTTTTATCACCGTCTCCAACTATGCAGAGGCTACCAGAATGGAAAAAGTGGATATGCATAATCAAACCCTATTACTGGCAGAGAAAGATAAATTACTGGAAGAAATTGAAAAGCAGGGTTAAGTCGATACAAAATACCAAGTTGTTGTGATGACTGCAAAAAATGAATGACCAAAACAAATGAGCTCTGGAATTGAAAACGAAAGGAAATTCAGACTCATTCAGCAAGATAGATGAATGATGATGATGTCTTATGATGATTTCTAAACTGTAGATCTTGAAAGCTATGAGGAAAAAATGTCTACTACATGTTAACAGGATATGGTAGGGACATGTTAACATGTCCCTACCATACCCTGTTGGTATGGTAGGGACATGTCGGAAGGAGTCTGAATTTGGTATGGTGGCCAACCAGAAAGAAAGAAATTACTAATATGGTAAAAATTTGTCCTGAATGAATCAAATGTTGAGGAATGCACATCTTTCACTCCAGCGGATTAAATTAACAAATAGGCCTTGACTTACATTGTTTAGGGTATACTTGCATTTGAGAGAAGGAATTATACTCTGTTCATTAAATACAAATCTAGGTGGATAGAAGTAGATCATCAATAATTGACATCCTTATTGCCAATAGTCTGAGATGGTTAGGCCATGTACCAGAATGGAACAAGACTGGCTTCAAGGTCAACTATTATATTATACTCGCAACTATGTGATGGTGAAGGCTGCTTCACACTATATCGCCGTATGATAGTGTTTTCCTTTTGGGGGTCCTCATCGATTTTGTGAACCTTAAACCTTTGGCTTCGACGAAGCAATGCGAATACGTCAGACAAATTTACAGCTGTCAAACTTTCCCATTATTTCGTTGAGTGTCCATGAGCGCCTGTACAATGTGAACCATTCTGGCGATAGTAATTTGCAGTTTCTGATAGCATGATTTATTTATTTCTGCTTATGAGAGTCGCTGCAGGACTAGTATTTGATTCTAGCAATTTGATTTTTTGCGAAAAATAAAAATTAAAAATGAGAACATTACGTAACGAAGTATTTGTCGACGCAAACGCGGATGTGTTTGTGATGGTGTGAACATTGTTATCATAGATGATCACCGAAGTATTGTGGCATCAACACCGAGATATGGCAATGTAATGTAAACCAGCCTTTAGCAAAATCAAAGAAGGCTGAGATACTGTTGTAAATACTTAGTTAAAGACGTGGTTGCGTCAAATTTGAGTTGATTTTAAAAGAAAATATTATTTTGTTTATTAGGTGATATGTTTTTGCTGTGTTAGGCGATCTCATTGTCAAGATATTTGAACATTAAAATCGAAAAAAATTGATCGCAGTCAAAACGCTCAGGCCAAAAAAACCATGACCAGACTTGCCCAAAATGATGTAACGGGTGATACAATTTGTCTCTACAGTGTATCTTTCGTATTCGCATCGGCTGTTGCAAAAAAAGTCTAAACCTACACGGTTCTATTGGCATATATTTTATTTTGTATTTGCTCATGTTGGCTAGAATAAAATTTTAAATCCAGCTACAGATACATTATTATTAATATCTCAAATGCCTCAAATAAGGGAAATTAAAAACTTGTCATATTAGCTTCCTCTAAATGCTGTGTAAGCATCTTAGTACCGACTACCAGTTCTACCGGTCTACGGTAATTATGTCAATCAAACTACGTAGAATAATGTCTTTGTATTGGCACAGTTCCGTCGCTACCACACCAGAAACTAGTTACTAAGTAAAATAAGCAAGCTGCGTCTTTGAAAAGAATATGTGGCAAAACCAACTGCATCCCTAAAAGTCATGTACATTGTATAGTCAACGTTATCAAATAATTTGTATCATTTTGCAGAAGAAAATTTACTTGTCGCATTTGATTAGTTGATTCAAATACTAAACAAATGGTCGAGCTATGCAAAAGTACGTGTCAATACAGCTCTGATTACACTTCATAAATTTATTTATCAGACACGATTTTAGCACAGCTATCAACGGGGCTATGATGTATTCAATGTTCTGCAAATCATGTTTTGCATTATCTTCAACATTATTATTTTATTATATAATTTTTGCAAGCAGCAAATTTTTTTTTTTGCATAAAGCTTTTATTAAAAATATCTATCCAAGTTCTGGCCACTCACATAGTTTCAGCTCATACAATAGGACAATTTCATCTACTACAGCAAACTCAAACAAAACATCATGGCTTATGCAGCACACATTCAAGTCACTCTTTCCCATTTATGGCAGTTTCCACACTGACAAAGCTGCTTCTCTGGTGGGACCACATAAACATCCTGTAATAAATAAGACAAATGCAATAAATATATGTCATTCATATGCACACGTATGTCATTTTAACGCGTATCTACTGAAAGCTTTCAAATTGAAAATTAGATAGATTGCGATTGCAATTTTAAAATGAATAAATGTTTAACAAAAGCATAAGTACGCCAAACCAACGATTCAAAACTTTGGTTCTAGAAGTTAAAGTTGTACGATGATCAATTGATTTTCCTCACTTTCTACAAGTGAGAAGTGAACGTCTAAAGTCTAATCATAAATCAAATTTACTAGCTAAAACTGCCAAAGAAAATTTGAGGCAAATATAATTAGGTGAAACAATAAAAAATTCATAAAAAATTATAAAACGATGATTGGTGATAGCAAAAATTTATAATTCTATTAATTAGTACATGTATTAATGAGTACTAAAATTATTACCTTTAGTATATTTATCAATCTAAGCCATTGTATTGCTAGATCCTATGGACTTAAAAGAAGCCGTCAATAACTCACACTGCATCTGTATCTCGCACGCGCGCCCAGGAAATTATATGAAATGGCCTCAAACAGGTAAATATAATCTGAATTTAAACACAACAGTATGTCTATAGGAGACTCAAAATAAAAGATAAATTTACCTCCAATCTCCTATCTTCTTCTGTAGCATAACGCTGCTGACACCTGTCAGCTCTAACTACAAGCTGTTTGTCTCAAACTTTAACCACCTGATGCTCAGAAAACTCAGAGTCATCCTCACAGTAACTGGAAGCATTTTTACAATCCTGCTGTTTGTCAATAAAATGTGTCGATCGAGTAATTCATCAAAGTAACCATGGTAATTAATATAGTAAATACCAATGTCGATGCGATCTAGTAGTAGAGTAAAATCCCTAACTTCGAGATAACAGACAACGCATTTTACGAGTGATAACATTTATTACGACCCAAAGATCTGCTATCATACATGAGCCACAACTATAGATGGTCTTAGTCACCTCAACTGACTGCAAGAAAAATGAAAAACTTAGAAAAATTTCCGACGCCAGTGACACTAATGTCAGGCTGCCCATAGAATAGTGCAAAATATAGGTGACATAAATAATGAGTTATACAAGAAAGAATAATTAGTACATCAATTCAAACTAGTACCAAAATGAAATCTATGAGATTGCATCAATCAAAATTTGACACGCACCTTGATTACACGGAGAAGTGAGGTCACACTCCTCGCAGACGACCACATCACATGTTTCACAGGCTAGAGACAACTTTTTGTTGTGGCTGTTACACACTGGTCTCTCATACTTCTCCGGAAATTTCCGATACTCAAGAAATGGCACATACTTGTGGTCAGTCAGAAAGTTATCATGAGCCTACAAATAGTAAACAACAGAGCGCAGCCGGGAGTAAACAACTCTTTATTTTTCATATTAGTCTTGCGCAAAAGTATGGAGCCGCCCAACTATATTTGCGATCAAGTTTTATCAATTTTAATCTTGAGATATTCTGGCAATCAAATCACTTCAAACATTAAAAACAATTGCAAATGATAGAAAAATACCAATACTTACTGATAAAATAAGAAAAACTATTGTGTAAGTTTATTTTTAAATCAGAATAAAAGCTCATTATTGCAAGACAGCAGAAGTTATTAACTAATCAATAATCTATAATTGACTAAGCACTTGATTAAGAAAAGGGTTAACAACAAATATATAACCTAATTATTACTGAAATTTTTCCAAAGTTCTTAAATAGCAGCTTACCAATTCATATATAAAACATTTTATAGTTTACTTTACCAATTTTAAATATTACAGACTGTTGAGTTTCTCCTTTAAATTAAAAGCATCTATAAAGACAACAGCATACTTGAAATCTTGCCTTGCAAAAGTAATAAATGACTAAAAATCTTTTTCTGTGCAAAGAAAAGAACATCTCTGCTATAATAAAGGCACAGCAAGCCACAGTAAAAGATTGAAAAAATTGCATCATATGGGATTCGAACTTGGCTGCCATAAATTAATCAGGTGACCGTGTATATAATAGTAACAGACATTTATTTTTCCTTTATTAGATTTACGAGTTATTAGTAGTTGGTGCTATGTTTAACCTTGATAAACAGATCTGAACTGTTTAGAGAGATTGTTTGAATTAAATGAATTAACTCAAAAACTTCTTGTTGATAAAGTTTGTTATCTTTTTGTGAGAATATCTTTATAATTGCCAACAAATTGGTTTTAGTGCACCGAAAGTTAAACAAACTGATTTTGCTAATACTAGTCATAAAATGGCCTGTGTATCAGTATTTTACCTGCTTGTGATCCTCACACATTTTAACACTGCAGTTTTCACAGAAGCTGATAGCTTTATTCTCACAGTTTTTAGAGCAGGGCACGGGTGGGAGTTTGCTTTTTCCTGTATCAGAGTTTTCTTCTCCCTCCTTAACTGTAGGCAGCTCATGTAGAACAAGACCGCTATGCAATTCCCTGTAAGATTCACAGTTGATGTTTAAAATGTACAAACCTGCTGTTTAAAAGTACAAACTTGATATTTGGAAAGTACAAATTTGAGATGCAAGAATATGTCTACATTAATACTATTTTGTGTGCTAATGTGAAACTTTTCCTTTATTGACGAAGCAATAAATTTGAAGATCAATTTGTAGTAGATGGAGATAAACAGAACTTCATATAAATTCACTGAGATATCTTAATTTCTTGAAGTTTCCGTAGGCAATTTAGTAAAATCTGCAAGTCAGACAGTCATTCCCTATTTTCTTCATTTTAGCTGACTGCTCGCCTCTTTACTGTCTCTAATGCAAGTAAACATTTGAAATGTTTTAAAGTTAATTGCATATATGCTTAGTTTAACAAAATAAATTACTGTAAATCCTTGTGTATGAGCCATACCAGCAAAATGTTGTTTAAAAGTTTGGGGTGCGGCTTATACACAGTAGCGGTTTGTATATAAGGATTTACGGCAGTTATAACAATAAAATAAATTGTTGGAGTTTTAATTGTAATCAGAATTAAAACCGTTTTCGTAACTCATACACTAAACACATTAGTAGTTACATATTCAACACGATTCATAAGTCAAATTCAGTAAGAACCGGTGCAGAAGTGAAGGTTAAAGGTTATGATTTGGAGAGCAGTTTTTGTCATTTTGATAGCAAAACTGCTGTCAAAATTTGGCAGAAATTGCTGTCAATTTTGACAGCAACTTTGACAGCAATTTGTAGCACCTACAAATTGACCTAGTTAATTTGACAATTAAAGTAGTTAGATATCTTGTTTAAATAGTTTAACATGTTAATCTATCATATGATCATTAACAGGTGATATTAATTCAGTAAAGGTTTCCAAAGGTGCCATTTTGCAGGAAAAGCAAAATGCAGATCAAAAGCAAACATTATTTTGTGTTAGTTCATGGATATCTCATCTCCATCAATTCATGTTGGCACTTGGTTGTACCCACCCGCAGTGGTTGCACTTCATTGTAAACAGGAACTTTGTCTATCTGTAGCATCTAATCAGAAAATATTTCAGCTGAGTATGTCCTCACAACAACTTCATATTGTATAAGAACCTAGTTTATATTCAAACATTTCATATTGAGAAGGAAATTAGTCAAATTTGTACTATACTGAACTGAGTCTATCTTTCCAATAATTTTATGTGGAATCGGACTTTCCAAGCAATCCCTTCAGATTGAATGATAACTCAGTCTGTCTGTTCAATCAGTTCTTGTAATGTTGAAACTGAGTCTATCTTCACAATTATTTCATACTGAACAAGTCCCTAATCTATATGAACTTACCCACACTGGTTACACTTGGTGTCCACCCCACCAGCTGAGAAGTCACCCTGAAGGCAGCCAAGACAGAAGATATGACTACATGGCAGACATCTTGGATTTACCATGTTCTTTAATTCCAGCATGCAGTAGCCACAGTTTGGACCATCTGCAGCCATCTTGGGTCAAGGTCACAGGATGAGTCAGCTATTAATAAAATGTAACAATCAAATGGTATTAATATATAGGTTGAAGTGGCCTATTTAAAAATTGTCTCCTCTTGCGCTTCCATCAAATAATCATCTACCCATGGTTCTATGGCAGTTTATGCAAATTTTGTAAAGTCATACTTTGACATATGAGCTTAATGCGCCCCCAAGACTGAAGTCTTATGTTAATTATCTCACATCTCAAATCAAATTTTCTTATATAGAATAACTAAATACAATCCCCCATGCGGTAGCCACATCTTGGACCTCCTGAATCCATGCTGGGTTAGAAACACAGTTGTGTCTGAATATGGCTACACATTGTACAAAGACGGTTATTACAGGTCAAAGGTGGTAGTAAAAAATTATTGCAATTATTATTTTTGATTGCTTGCTACGGTAATAATTCTCTTTTCACAAGTAATCAATCTTTGCGCAAGACTGGCAACTCACGTAATAAGTGAAAACCCGTGGAGTTGAAACTAATTAACTCGTATCTAATCAAGCCACTTTTTTATTAATCGTAAATATTTTCCTCTTTTTCATAGGTTTGTTAGACAGTTTTGAGGGTCAAGGTCGTTTAAGAGGAATCATGAAAGGTGCAACAAACACTCTAACTTTTACACTTCATAAAATGCAATGGGACAACAACGAACTGTCATGACTGTTATCACAATGATGTGTGCGGAGGGACCACACGGAACTAGCTTTTGTCACGAGCAGGCAAGTATGTGAAAACAGAATGTTATTGATCAACTTCAATAGTTTATTTCAACATAAAAATCAATAATCTCATTGATATTGATTACTTGATACATTGAGTCTTTTGTGATTAACCAGCCGCTTTGTTATCAGCTCAGCAGGCCTTAGGAAAGGACCAGCAGACTACTTGCAAAAGCGTTGAATGGCTAACAAGAAGAAATGCTTGGTCGAAGAATTTTGACAACTATTCTACTGTATTCATCATATCGAGCAGTTATCTGAGAAATTCAAATGAGGGACGCTCCAATTGGCCAGTTTTCTTGATCACATGAGACACAATAGTAGTGATTAACTAGATGTTTCATGATGATATTGGACATAAACCATTGTTCTTAAAGGTTGACTTGCAACAAAATTCACATTCCAGTTCTTTGATATCAAAAGATTCACCATGTCTTCCTTACTCTGGTGTATTGTAGGTGCAAAATTTGTGGGAATGTGATTACAAGCTCCTAAAAGGTCAAATATGAACAGTTAATCGCAGCCATCACAAAAACGCCGCAGATTGGAAAACGGCCCAAATGGGACGTAGCTGAGCAAGATGGATTCTGTTTGCACTTTCAAGCAACCTCATTCATCGAACTATTTTCACAAATATAGGTACTTCATGCATTCAATAAAAACATGTCTATAGTCCTTACGTGTCTATTTCATCATCATCGTAATGTTGTCACTTTGAGCGTGAAATCTCAAAACCTACGGTAAAAATTTGTTTAATTCTTTAACCTTAACTCGAAGGTGTGCATATCATTCTCTGATAAACGTGACGAACCTGTTGGTCACCTGTGATAGTTGAAAATTGCTGCAGAAATTAATCGCGCTGAATGGCAGGAAGTATGGGTCACATGATCAGATTACGACTAGATGATTAGACCAAGCCGAAACAAAACTGTAAAGTAGCGAGCATCTATATTTGATACGGGCTTTTCTGTAGAACCCGAAGTGTTTGTCATAAACTAGTGCTTCGAGACGTTTTATATTGAGCCTTTTATTGACCTTTAACTTCACGCAATAACATCACGTATCAAAAGTATAACCACACCATTTGACAGCGTCATAAAAAAGAAGAGTTCCAAACAACGACGTTTTCGTGATGGCTGCAATTAACTGTAGTCTGGTGGCCACAGGGCATTATCGTGTCAACAGGTGGCAGAAGATGGGGTCTATGGTAGCTTGACACTTTTAACATGTTTCTAATTTGTTCATTACTAATTTAGTTTCCTACCGCTATTTTAGTTGATAAGCTAAGAGTAATTTGCCATTAAATGGTGAGTAGTTATACAAAAATAAATGTTTTCTTACGCCGTGTGCAGTCAGTCGGACCAGCCAATCAGAGCCGTAGACCAACATTTACGTCATGTTGTAGTACGGGGGTATTAAATTACCCCGATATCAATTAGGTTTGTTGTCAGTTTCCTGTCTCATCGAGCGACCGCCGGCCTTTGGAGTAATGATCGAAAACTTTAATTTACTAATTATACCGATTTCCAAAGCTAGCTGTCATGGATTACATAATCCAATATAATCAACTACCACATTCTAATAGATAAAAGGTTGTTCAACGATCTAACACGTTCAACACTGCATCTTTATGGCAAGTCTGATTCTACAAGTGAAGCCGACGCCAGATACAGGTTGTTCTCATCAAAGACATCTTATGAAAAAAACCTTCCACCAAGAGGGTTCTCTCCGTCGGCATTTAATGAGGGTCAATTACTAAGCAGCAATACAGCAGTGGAAAATTCAACCATTAATGGTGCCCCCAGATCCCACAAACCATGTCTGGAGTAAAGATGATGATGAGATTTCTGGGCAATGCTTTCCTGATGAGCAAAGAGCTATTCCTAGGCAGCTTGTCCAATGGACCAGTTGCTCATGCAAAAAGAGTTTGCACAAGTTTATGCGGCTGTGTAGAGTGCAGTAATGAAATGACTGATGAGATTGAGGATGGTAATCAATTAGACGGTGATGATGAGCTTCAAGATTATAATTATGTAATAGTTTTATTAAATACTTTGCAATATGCTTTCTAGAATCAATTAACAGTTTTTGATGTATCATGATAAACAGACTATGTACTTTGGTAAACATGCTATATAATAATCATACTAGTCTTCATAAGTCTTCATAGTCTTCATACTAGTCATCATAAGTACTAAGATACCCATACAAAGACATGATATTAATTAATCATCCAGAAAGTTGGTTGTCATCGAACATACTGCACCACACATTCAATCATACTGGTTACATTCAACATTTCAACCATACATGGCTTCAAAATACTGCATGGTTTTAACATGCTACCAGTACAATAAATCTAAAGCTAAGCCAGAAATTGCGCATATTGATGTCAGTTAAATAAAAAAGAAATAATTTTAATAATAATAATTTCATTTAAAAGATTAAGTTTACATTAGATTCGTTAGTTAGTCTGCATCACAACCAGTGTACCCAATGAGGTATACAGCATAGCCTGTCAATCAGTAGTTGTACAGGTATCAATGTAACGAGTATGAAGAGGGTTTCTGGCAGATCAGTGGCTAAGGTCATGGCGAGAAATGTTTGTCATATCAAGTCCCTGGCGGCCGACTACAATGTAAAAAATCGCATCCATTAGAGACAATGAGTTCAAAATACAAAATGATCATATAGACATATAAGAGCTGACATACATTTATGGTGCAATATTTATCGATCATAACCTACCCGAAAAACGATCTATCAAAGCATGTAGCAATAAATTTAAAACTTGAAAATAGGAAGAGCTACAATACTGATTTGAACGTATACGCAATGTGCATAGCCCTACATAAAAGTAATAGATGTACCCCCTTTAGCTTTAACTACAACAATAATTAGTTAACTCATACATCGCATACTTCTGTAAGGTAATAATTGATACGTGAGCGCTATAACAATACAATATAATACAATTGATTAGAATACAACAAAATATGTATTAATATATATTATATGACACAACATAATGCAACATATCAATCCTATAACACAATTCAAATCAGTTCAATACAACATAATACAGCTATTATAATACAATACAATAGAATATAGTTTAATAACACAATAATACGGTACTGATAAGTTCTGCATGACACAATATAGTAACTTAAAACTAACCAAACCATCAGTTAAATAACAATCATACATTTGCATAAAAGTACTACAATTTGTGTTGATATTGGTTTGACGTTTCAAAGAGCAATACAGTCTCCAATTTTGTAAATAGGCGAGCTAATTCTTAATAAAAATCAGCAGAGGCATTCTATATTACAAATAGTCCAGTATTACTGGTTTATTAAAAAAATACCCAATCTAGGTATTCTATTTATGAAGCCCAATAATATAAGTAGCTTATAATGTTATGTAGTGCTACCGTTTTAGCCTAAAAATTAAACAAATTGAGTTGAGCTATTGAGTGTATGAAACAGTGAGTGTCTAAAGACACAGCAACAATACCTACGACAGAGAGTAGTTTATTGTATAGTTTGTAACCAATATGTAAAATCTGGACTGAGAAGTTTGACTTGAGAGTTTGATTCATTATAATCAACACCTATCACTTATTGATCCAACTGACTACAGTACACAGTGAAGGAAACGCCAGATTTTCAATAAAGCAATGCATTTAATCTTTGATTAATTATTCATAAATATTAAGTAAATGAGTTTGCTATCATCTCACCTTATTTTTTCAAGGGTTTGAGATTCTTTGCAACTTGAGAAGCTCTTTGTTATTTCGACTCACTAGCAATCTTCCTCAAGCATTCAGTGTGGCATTTACATACGACTAACACTGCGAGTTGCGATCTGACTGTTTGTAGATGGTGCTCTACATCTCATAAAAACTTTGGATTATCGTTTTTTTCCGTTAGTAAAACTTTGTTGACTTCTTAGCATGTAAAACTTGATTATAATGAATTATGTAACCGATAATAGCTAGCTGTGGTAATCAATTTAAATAGAAGATACTAAATTTGCGCTACTACTAACCGACGTATACGGCAGTTTCTAACACGGAACAGCGGAAACAGACTAAGGGCACAAATGTTATCGGTGAAAGCAAATGCGCCCCGTATTAAACAAATGCATAGATTTATGTTTACCTAGCTGATTGGCTGATTTGGCTAATTGCGCATGGCGCAAGGGAAATCTCATTTATGTATTTCTACCTATCTTTTAATGGCAAATAATCACTGCTTGACAAGAATAATTCCGGTAGGTATAATAAAAAAGTTAGGAGATGATTTATTCTATCCATTAAATCTAAGATTCGTTATACCCCATTGTCGTGCCACCTTGGCAAAAAAACGACACAAAAATGCCCTGTGGCCACCAGACTACTGTTCATTTTTGAGCTTTCAAGAGCTTGTTATCACATTTCCACATATTTTGCACCTACAACTCAGCAGAGTAAGACATGGTGAACCTTCTGATACCAAAAAACTGTAATGTGAATGTTTTTGCAAGTCAACCTTTAAAGATCAGCAGCTCCTTATAACGGTTCTCGATTGGCTGCCAGTTCAATCCTTGACAAACCCTAAAGAAATGACCATAGTTTTTGCTATCCCCGACAGCATAGCTCAACAGCATCTCTTTTGAGCAATGAAGAGCCATTATGAATGATCAATATCTCACAATGTACTTGCCTCATCAAGAGACAGCTATTGAGTAAAAGCTTATGTAATGTTAGCAGTAAGTGCATCGGTCTTGAATTAATTAAATTTTGAATCCACCTCATACTGCTGCCCCTGCCAACAATGCAAAAAGTAATCAAGAAAGAACAACTTTGAAAAGTCCGTCTGGCAGCTCTAAAAGGACATACTAGACTCCAATAGAAAAATTAATAAGATGGGATAACTCTCTGTCTCAATATAAACACCCAACAGAGGCAACGGCAAACCACTGTTGATACCTGACCAGAAAAGTCATGGTTATAGAAAGTCGGGAAAACCATGATTGCCTACGTCCTCACAGGACACGGTACATAGAGTGAGAGTCTCCAAAGGAGTACAATAGCATAACCATAAAAATTTTGGGCTTAGCTTTGCTTACAATGCGTTTTCTTGCATATGAGTACACAGAAATACATGAAGCATTTTCAGTGTTCATATAACTTTTCATCCATAAGGACTGCCGTTTTCAACAAACTTTTCTCTCAGTGAATTTATGTTTTGGACATTTGATGTCCAAAATTTCAGGCACTTGCCAAGCATTCATGCAGTAGCGTAAGATCAACAGGTAATGATTAAACACACAAAGACTATATAGAAAAGTCTCCAGTAAACAATAGGTACGCCAAGTGCTAGACAAAACATGCCATCAAAAATCAAGTTAATGGCTGGCAGTCAATAAAAGGAGCACATTCTCATTGATTCCTCCTCGTAGCCTTAAATTTACTTGAAACTATTATCAGTGCTGTATTTTTCTATTTTTAATTCAATTATTCTTCTTATTGCACAAGCTCTATCCGTGTTTGCAGTCTTTATAGGCACTTACTGCAAGCCTCCTACTCTACTCCCTTCTTAAAGAGTTAAAAACAAATCCTTAAAAGCTGTCACCCAAACTGTGTCAAATCTCCCTTCCCTATAGACTAATGGACCCTTGCTTTGATTTCCCTCCCATTTCTCTTTAATATTTACCACCTTAAACCGAACTGTTCTCTTTGTGACAATCGATTGAGTCGTTAAAACTTGTTTTACCATCACTTACTAATCACAATCACTACTAGCAAAGACCACATTTGAGGTAAGTGTGCGTATAGTACTTACTTTCTATATCTGCTGTCAAGCTAAGCAGAGTCGAGTGGCCTCTCTGCAAGTAATAATATCTTACTGACAGCTGTTTGACCTTCCTCACTCGTGACTCCTAGAGAGCCAATCAGAGGACGAGAAAACTTCTACGGTAGTCGGGAATTCCCCATGTGATTTAACCAGCTTCAGTCAATAAGCTTGCGCAACAAGCAAGCTGCTTCAGTGATGTACAGGTAGAAGTCTAATCCAGTATGCAAATGGTGGCGCTGAGACTATCATTGCTGCTAGCCTTATCCCTGTGTGGAACTGTAGAACGCAGGACCAGTACAATACAAACTTTACTAACTGATAGTGTAGATATGATGATATTAGCTTTCACTTCTTTTTAAATTGTTTAAGAGAATGTAACTTTGGCTGAAGATCAATTTGCTAGAAACTAAATCTGCACCTCATACGGAGTGGAGATGAGATTTAACAGTTTCAGTATCACCACCTTGCTGCATTTCGAAGTTTTTGCATTTTAAATACATACTTCTATGTTACGTTAAGTTTTATTTTTATTATAATTATGTTAAAATCAATTTAATTTAATACCAAGGTAGTCCTCAACAGTTATTAAAAACATAAAAAGCAATCTTTTTTATTAAGTTTCCATGTTTCTGTTTAATGTTTCCATTTAAATTTAACTTAAATTATACTGTAAATGTTTCCTAAATCACGGTTGCTTGTTGGAAAACAAGATTGCATTGCAGGGGATTTGAACTCTGATAGATATTCAGCTTTGCAACCAGACGCAACACCATCTGTGCAATTCAATCACCTTGCATAGATGTAATAGTAATTATCATAAAGGTTAATCTCTTTTGCAGCACACCTGACCACCAGGGTGCTAGTCTATATATATATATATATAAATCTAAAAGTTTGTCTGTCGTCATGTCGTCTGTCCAACTACCACGATTAAAGTCTAGGACGGATAACTGCTTCGTACCAAAAGTGAACTCACAAAGATTGCAACAGCTTTGTACACTCCGCACACCTAACCACAAAGCTAAGCTATTGTTGTCATTCTCATTGCTCTTACTAAATATATACTCTGTAGTCTTTTGGCGATTGCACACGCAAAATATGCACTTTTTATTATTGTTTAATATAACCTTTTTGCATTTTTAAAAGCTTATTTTTGCTACCATTACTTATTTCTTTAACTTGTAATTTTCAAATGTGTCGTTATACTCTTATTTCTGGTTTTTCCTAAGGTTCAGTTGCTAAATCTGCAAAGGTTAAATATTTCTAGGTAATGAACCGCTCTTTGGAACCCACAAATAGAAAGTCTTAATACCATCTCCACTGACTGAGAGGAGCAGAACTCTTATGGACAAAGCCTGTTCTTCTACTCACAAACACAAACTTTCTGGGTGACATTTATAGAGCTTTTTGGAGAACACAAACCACAATATATACCTTATATTGCCTAACATCAAAATCCTCTCATGCATCAAATGACCTAAACCAAACTCCAAAAGTGTCAAACCTAAATTTGCTGTAGGCTAACATTAAATAGAAAAGTCACAGGCCAAACTCAATTTTTATTGAAAAATTAACTGCAACTGATATATATTGTATAACTTTTTCATATGAAAATAAAGTTTTTTGTATAAATGATTAAAGGATATCTCTGCCCGTATCCTTTGAAGCTCTTGTTAAAGGTTGGCTTGCTACAAAATTCACATTACAGTTATTTGGTATCAAAAGATTCACCATGTCTTACTCTGTTGTGTTGTAGGTGCCAAATATGTGGAAATGTGATTAAGGGCTCTTAAAAGCTCAAAAACGAAAAGCCGTCGTAGATTGGAATCCGTTTATTTCTCTGACGTAGCCATGATAGTTTAGTTATTGTCTTGTCACGTGATGTTCTCCCGTGAATTGAAAGGCCAATAAAAAGCTCAATATAAACTTATCGTAGCACTAGTTTATGACAAACACTTCGGGTTTTACCAAAGACCCCGCATCAAATATAGATGCTCGCTACTTTACAGTTTTGTTTCGGCTTGAACTAATCGTCAAGTCATAATCTGATCATGTGACCAATACTTCGAAAATAATTTTTGCAGCAGTTTTCGATTATCACAGGTGACCAACAGGCTCATCATGATTATCAGACAATGATATGTATTCCTTTGAGGTAAGGTTAAAATATTAAATGAATTTTTACGGTAAGTTATAAGATATCACTGCTAAAAGTGACAGCATTATAATGACGATAAAACAGACACGTAAGAACAATAGACATGGTTTTATTGAGTGCGTGAAGTATATTTGTGAAAATATTTCGACAAATAAGGTTACATGAAAGTGTAAACAGAAACCATCTACCACAACTACGTCACATTTGAGCCGTTTTGGAAAGAGAATCCAAATTTTGTGGAAATAACCAAAACTAAATCATTCTGTGATTTAGTGCTGTGCTGCTATGGATGCTCCCTGTTCATTCATGGTATTATCATTTTTAAATCACAATAAAATTGTAATTTTATACCAGGAGAAGACAATTACACACTTGGGTGAGTTAGTTACTATGAATTTCTTATTTTTATTTCCATGAAATACCGATGTTAAATAAATGTATAAGCATAATATAATATGGTAGCATTAAAGCTATAATACGAATAAAAAAGGTTAAAAAATGAACTGTTTTGCATAATGTATTTACATATAAATGTTTATAAATATAAAAGAGAAAATCTATTAATTGAGTACTAGCAATACCAACTATGACACCATCGGTTAGAGTTCTAGAGAAGCTATTAGTGACTATCTCCATCATTTGAAGTCTCCTCTGCAATGCAGAGGTTGTTGTCATCAATGATGAGAGCAGCCGTAACAGACGCTCCACCAGAACCCCAACTGATGAATGGGCTTGAGTGTGGCACCTCTGGTTAGACACAAACAAACACTTAACATAGGCCAGAAATGCATCTACCTCAGTTGCCATCAGGAACACTGCTCCCATTGGCAAAACCAGGTAGATGCATTCATGTGCATCTGTTAATACAATTGCTCCTATGCTGGTATCATCCGAGATGCTTTGCGGAAATCTCTCCATTAACAGGCTGGTGGCTGCCGACTTGCCCCTCAAAGCACATTTCTTTATATCATCAAGCTTGTCACCTATAAAATCACAAAGGTAAATTCTTAGCTTTATGGATAAGTAAACTGTAGTTGTGATATGTGCTGTTGTAGTCATCTAACATGATGATGGGAGATGATGCAAACCTTCAGCTCATGTAAACTAAGCTACAAATAGTAATATAGTTATGTAGGTAGGTGGGGTTAATGATTAGGAGTTATCTAACTCTGTATTAAGGGTTGGGTAATAATAATACAAGTCATAACTAATAGCTCATGTAAACTAGGCTACAACTAGTAATATAGTGATGTGGGTAGATGGGGTTAATGATTAGGAGTTATCTAACTCTGTGATAAGAGTTGGGTAATAATAATACAAGTCATAACTAATAGTTCATGTAAACTAGCTACAACTAGTAATATAGTGATGTGGGTAGGTGGGGTTAATGGTTAGGAGTTATCTAACTTGGTGTTAAAGGTTGACTTGCAAAAAAATTCACATTACAGATATTTGGTATCAAAAGATTCACTATGTCTTACTATGTTGTGTAGTAGGTGCCAAATATGTGGAAATGTGATTACAAGCTCTTAAAAGCTCAAAAACAAAAAGCCGTCGTAGATTGGAATCTCTTTATTTCGATGACGTAGCCATGAAATTTGGTTATCATCTTGTCACGTGATGTTCTCACATTAATTAAAAGGCCAATAAAAAGCTCAACATAAAACTTATCGTAGCACTAGTTTATGACAAACACTTCGGGTTTTACCGAAGACCCCGTATCAAATATAGATGCTCGCTACTTTACTGTTTTGTTTTGGTTTGGTATACTCGGCAAGTTGTAATCTGATCATGTGACCCAATATTTTGCAAATAGTTTCTGCAGCACTTTTCGATTATCACAAGTGACCAACAGGCTCGTCATGATTATCAGACAATGATATGTACTCCTTCAAGCTAAGGCTAAAAATTAAACAAATTTTTACGGTAAGTTATAAGATACCAGTGCTAAAAGTGACAGCATTACAATGAAGATAAAATAGACGCGTAAGAACAATCGACATAGTTTTATTGAATGCATGAAGTATATTTGTGAAAATATTTCGACGAATAAGGTTGCGTGAAAGTGTATACAGAAACCATCTCCCACAGCTACGTCACATTTGAGCCGTTTTGGAAAGAGTATCCAAACTACGGCTGTCTTGTGTTGCTGCGATTAACTGTTCAATTTTGAGCTTTTAAGAGCTTGTAATCACATTTCCACATATTTTGCACCTACAACACAACAGAGTAAGACATGGGGAACCTTTTCATACCAAATAACTGTAATGTGAATTTTGTTGCAAGTCAACCTTTAAGGTTTGGGTGGTTTGGGTGAGGATAATAATACAAGTCATAACTAATAGCTCTTGTAAACTACGCTAAAACTAGTAATATCGTGATGTGGATCTAAGCATGGTTAATGATTAGGGGCAATCTTACTCATACTAATAACCTAAATACATGTACCTACGTATGTTACTCCACTTAATTCTTTGTCTCTTTTCAGAGCGGGGAATGCCATTACCAGATATGCTTCCAACTCTCTCTTGTCAGTTGCAGTAGGGGAGCTACAAATGCAGTGATTGTATTACACAAAACCTCTAAGCCACATTAGTATAGAGGTGCTCAAGTAGTCACTGACACTGAGTAGTCACTGAGTGCTCACTGACAAGTTCAAACAAGTTTTTCTGATGACATAGTATTGCCATATCTATGCTCTCGAGTTGGTGTATTTTTTTGCACAATATTTGGGAACTTGGTCTTGGTTAATGCATTCGTGTTGACAAAGGGGTTTGAAAGTCACGATGAGAGACTTCGTGGAAAGATATACTCACAGGTTATTTGTCAGTTTAATCTGTCAGCTCCTTCAGGTGTTGGCAGTGGACTTTGGTCATGGCTTCATGATACGATTTCTCAAACTCTAGAGGTGGTATATCTTTAGACATCATTCTCTCTATAACTTCTGTGCCAAACATTAGGCTCATGATTTTTCTATTATTGTAGGAGTATATTTGTTTATGCTGTAAACAAAAAATATGAGATTATATATTATGTTCACTTAAGTTCATTTATGGTTTACTTGCAGTACATTTTGAGGCACATGACACAGGTCTCTCATTTCTCAGCAAAGTTACAAAATCGTTAGCATGATCGTTTGTATAGATACTAGTACTGTATAATTGTGGTTGTGTGCATCAACGTGATTATAGTTATGTGTGTGTGTCCTATCAGTACGAATAGGACTGGGCAATCGCATTCCTGGTCTGGCCAATAGCTTAATACTAAAACATTTCAAAAACCAGGGGGAAACAGTTCAAAACGAAAGCACATAATGATGGTTCCTAAATGAGCACCTAGGGGTTAAACACCAATACCAACACTGGAAGGGTTAGTTTAGCCACAAACTGAGAAAAACTATTTAAATGGGTGGGGTCTTTTTTAGAAATGAGGAAAAAGATGTCTAAGGGCTGGCATTGCTGAATGTTAGCAATAGCAGTTACAAGCATGAATATCTATTCAGATTTAAGTTCCAGTTAGAAGAAGCAGTATTGCAAGTACGTGTGTATTGTGTATTGATACTGCCACAAATAGGGCACTGTTGCTGAAAACAAGCTTTCTTTTGAGAAAAATAGGCAACTTTAAATGAAAAAGTGCAAAGGTGCTGAAGGGGTTTGAAATGGACATTAAGAGGTTGAAGGGGTAGATTTTGAAAATATGTCAAAAAGCATTGGAGGGATGGATTATCAGATTTAGGAACCATCATATGTGCACACTTTCAGAGCTATTTCCTTGGGCAAAATGGGCAAAACGACACTCAATATACAGACTGAGCCTAGTGTTTGGGTTTGGGGGTTGGCGAAAGCTTCCTTACAGCTTTCTTGATCATAAAAATGAATGCACTCAGGTTAGCTTTATTTTGCTATTACACTATTATATTGATATGAGTGTCGCTTTTCCCCAATGCGTTTTCCCCAGTGGCTTTAGACAATGATACTATTAAATAGAAAGAACTAGCACATTGTTTTGTGACCGATCTCAGATTTTTATTTATAGATAGCATCGACTTACCATCAAGCTAGAATCACTGTTGGATTGTAGCTGGTTTGTAAAAGAAACAGGTGCTGACGGTTCTTGGCCATGTGACTGAAAGATGAACAGCATAATTCCATCAAACTATGCAATTAACATAATGGTCATCATAGCCACATTTTTGTAGTTCACCGATACCATAGATATATAATATAAGATCTATGGACAAAACATTCCTTGTTCTGCTAATGTTGGGAAGTCAAAACATGATTACGTGGCAGAAGCTTTATTATTAACATTATCGTTAACATAACCTAACTCCAACTAACAGCATATGTGACAGATACTAGTTTGGACGCGTTTTACTCCCCCAAATTGTTCTGTATATTATTCTGAATGATGCGAGTCAATTTGGTTTGCATCATTTCTTAAGATCTACAATCTCAGCTGAGTATTGGTGAAATAGGCAACCTAAATATCAGGTCATAAAAAGTGCCAGCAGCTGCAGTGTCAAACACGTTTCACTATTTAAGTAACTATGTGTAAGTAACTTAGGATAAAAGGAAGTCATATAATTCTTTTGCTCCTGCGTGTAATAGACAAAGAATTGAAACAATGCTTGCCTCATAATGTGAACATAATCTGAGTTAAGTGATTTAAAACCTATGCCATGACCCTTAACAGCTACTATTTGTTTAGCATGCTTTTAGAATCGTTTGACAATCTATATTAAGGATGTTCCAAGGTGATCCCTAGAGGGAGGAACTGATCCAACTCTTCAAATGCTATCGAAATTCTCTTATCAGTGACTAGCATTTATTTAAAGGAATTGGATATGATCTCAATATAAAGGTAGTATACCAGTAACATAGTTTAAACCTGTCTTCCAAAAATATTAGTTGAGGTTTGTTTCATTTGATATTGAACATATCAAAAGTAACGTTATTATCATAATAGGAAAAAACCACAAAAATGCCACATGAGGGCATTCTTGTAAAGATTGTTTTGTCATTCCTGAATGGTCAATTTTGATTTACTCAACATACTCCTACAATTTGAATTAATGTATTTCAACTTACTCGTTTTAACTCCTTCTGTTTCCTCATAAGGAGTGTTTGAGTTCTTAAGGTTATATTAGGCTGAAGCTTGGCCAGCTGGTGTTTCGTCAGCTCTATAAAAATATCTTCGTCAATGCCTTGGTCTGAAAGTGATATAAAAATTTAAATCATATATTTTGGTTGAATATGTGAGAAATTTTTTCATAGTTGTTCTGTTGTTTCTGTGAGGTAACATATTCTATTATATATTTTAAACAACACATATTATATTGAATTATAAATAATTTGGTATTGGAAATCCAGTCTTGAAAATCCCAATAGAACCACCATTACTTTTGCTCCAAGGGGTGTGCATGTGTTCTATGATTTTTTGTGATATTCAATGATGTAGTTCTCAGGAATCTTACATTGTTTGGTTGCAGAAACATTAGTATGACATTTGCGATAGATTTTTTGGCTAAATATTGCCATGTTGTATGTTATACAAACTCTCCATGGCAGGCTTTCACAATTGATTCTCCAAATGCCTGCAGAAAGTGTGATGGCACAGATGGTGCAAGCTCTTCATGGTTACTTGCTTCAATATTGTCTATGTCGTCAATACGATTTGTTTGGTAATTATCTGATTAGTTGCCCATTGTGTTGTGTATCCTACTAGGTGATCGTCTTAACAGTGTCAAGTGCAAAATGACCATTGCCAGCTTTAATTCTACAATGATGATTTGAAAATGCCTTCCTTGTTTTCATTGGTCAATGCGATGAATAGGCTGCCCAGCGCCTGATCCACTTATCATCATCATAAATATTGGGCATTCATAGCTGTAAAGCAAGACATGGCCAATTTGTTGTATTGATCAGAAATACTGTGAAAAATAGTTAATCGTGGAATGCAATGGATTGATTTTGTATTTTTAAGCTAGAAATACAGAGAATTTAAAAAACCCCAGATGGCAACATACGTAAAAAAAACAACGGATGTGCGTTAGTCTGGGCAGGCTCTCTTGGAGAGGGAAAGAGTCGTGCCTCTACCCCACGACGCAATATGTGTAGTGTAGCTATTTGATTTGACTTGAAACAAATAGCTTATCTTATACTAAATATTGTATTATGGAGAAATTTATCATTTCAGTTGGGTTGAGTATCAGATAGATGGTGCAACAGTAGCAAAGATGCGCAGTGTCAGGAATGCATTACTATCATGGTTTCTCGTTAGCACCACCACGTAAATCAAATTTTGTGTATACATGGCACCAATAAGCAGCAAAGTCGACATCTATATGATACTGTGTATCAATGTCAGGTCATGGCAGACCATGGCCACTGCCTTGGCTTACATATCCCTACCTAGCCTGTCTTGACAAACTGATGTTTTTGCGGAGTTGTCCCCCGGCAAGCGCGGCGAGCAAAACAACTGCTTGTCACAAGACGCACTGCACCTGGAGTTGCTCTCTTCTGTCTATGCGGCTTGGCTGCGATGTTATGGCGGTCGCTCCATTGGTAATCATAACGGATTTCGCACAAAGATTTATGTAGAAAAATTAAGATAAGAACCTTTAACCCTTTGCGTTCCAAAAACGACCTTTGTTGGTTTACGAGCAATGTCCTAGCATACCAAAACCGAAAAACCCGACATTTTTGCCGTTTTCGATAGACCTTTTTTAAAACGTTTTATTTATTTTAAAAACAACGTTCAAAATTAAAATTAAAAATTTGAGCAATTTCAGTAAGTTTTTACTTCTGTTTTGAGGCTATAAATAATAAATTTTATGTGCATGTGCAAAAAGAACACGTTGTAAAGATTTGATCTTTCTTTATGGAAAGCTGGTCAACATGCACGGACGTGATTATTTGAGCTCGGCTAAAAAAATTTGTTTAGAGGTTGATATCGACTGGTTCGAAAGTGAAGAAGAGGATTTCAGGTCAGAAGAATGTGGGGAAGAGGATGAAAGTAAAAAAAAAGATCGACAGAGTGAATCTGATGGCGAAAGTGAGAGTGAAACGACCGACGTTGAACCAGGGAGTAATTTCGGATTTCAAAGAGGAGCTGATCTAAAACCAAAAGAACTGCATTTTGATGAGAGCCCTGCAGGTGTACAAAGTCGAATTACTGGACAGATAAGTATTTTCAATTATTTACAGCTTTTTATTACATCTGCCATCATGAATGTTATAGTTAACGAAACAAATAGATATGGCCTTCGAAAACATGGCGATGCATGGGAGTCTGTCGATGGCAAAGATATTTGGTGAGTTTTTGATTTAGTTTTGCTCATGGGTATTGTCAAGAAGCCTACTTTGTTGTCGTATTGGTCTACCAATCCGTTAATATCAACGCCAATGTTTAGTAAAATGATTTCGAGGAATAAGTTTTTAATGGTTTTGAACAGTTTCCATTTCACTGACAATCCGGAAAACCCTGATGGCAATAAGTTATTCAAGCTAGGAAATGTTTTAGCCATGATATCTGACCGGTTATCTTCTGTTTTGCTGCCTGGTAAATTTATATCTATAGATGAAAGCTTGCTGGCTTGGAAAGGATGACTCTGCTTCAGGCAGTATATTCCATCTAAAAGATCTAGATTTGGAATAAAGCTATTTGCTCTCTGTGATGCTGTCTCTGGCTATGTGCACAAGCTGTCTGTGTACATTGGTGATGAGCGAGAACAAGCCGAAGGAACTGGTAGAGGAATCACTCACAACATAGTGATGAAATTAATGAATGGTTTGCTTAATTCGGGTCGTTGTTTATATATGGATAATTATTATAATTCGCCACAGTTAGCAGCTGAACTTATTAAAAATAACACTCATGTTTGCGGAACTCTGCGTGCAAACAGAAAAGGTGTTCCTAAAGATTTGAAAGTTTGCAATGGAAAAGCTATTAAAAAAGGTGAAACAACAAGCTTTTCTAATGGAGAAAGTATGATTGGCTGTTGGAGAGATAACAAATATATTTCTGTAGTTTCAACTATGCATAAAAACTTGGATGTCGTAGATACAGGCAAAATAAACTATAAAGAGGATAAAGTTTGCAAACCAGCTGCTATTTTGGATTACAACTGATACATGGGAAGAGTTGACAAATCTGATCAAAATTTGCATTATTATAACGCTGCGCGTAAAACCATAAAATGGTACAAAAAACTATTTTTTCATTTATTCGATATTTGTGTGTACAATGCAGCCATAGTTTATAGAATCCATAGCGTTTGTAAAATAACTGACTTAAAGTTTCGACAGAAATTAATTGAACAAATACTTGAATACACTGGATCTTGCCGCAAAAACACTGTTCCCCGCGCTTCAACTTCTTCCGCTCATTGATTAGTGCTAAATAGTCCAGGAAAAAGTAAACAAGCTAAATATAGAATTTGTAGGCGCTGTCCAAAGCGAGCTGATGACAACACCCGTAAGCGAGATGAAACTAGATTTAAATGCCAAGCATGTGGAGTACCTTTGTGCGAACCCTGTTTTGAGCCTTACCATGCTAGATAATTTCCAAATTGTATTTAAAATAATTTAGTTTATGCAAATGTTTGGTTGTGTTGCTAGCTATTGTACATACACTTGCTGAAATGTCATGATATATTGTAGTTGTTGTGCATTGTTATGTTGTATTTGTTGCCCACGGCCCTCTTCAGGGCCACATCTATTCAAAGAGTTCAGTTCTCATATTGTTCGGCCATCTGGCAGAAGGATTTCTCCATCATTTGCCGTTTCTGCACATAATAAGTGTTGCTTCCTGTCTTTTGCTGCTTCACCAACTGTGTGATACATGCTCACCACTCAATTCTTCTTGTGCACAACCATTTAATTTTTGCTGCAGCACACATGCATCCATGCGATCAGTTTATATGCAAAATTGTTACATGAATCTATAGTTTCAAGAAATGCATATAAATCTGACAGTAAAAAATAATAACTGAATATATAGATCTGAAGTTGCAGTGTTTGCAAGCTGCCTGAAGGAAAATATTTCAGTCTGTAGGAAAATATCTCAGCTTTCAGATGCATATTCATTTGCAGTTTTATGTAAATTTGCACGAGAGTTATAGGAGAGTTTGAGCGGCCATGTCCGGTAACTGCTGCACTGCTTATCGCCATGGCGTCAGGAGCATTTCGTAGGCCTGCACCCGCGATGCACATGAGCACCTAACTCAACTTTTGATGCGCTTGGACAACCCATTTTTTTTGCAAACTCTTGTAAACATATGACACCATGCATATGCTTATCAATAACCGGTTTTGGCAGAGATATTGCTTTTAAAATGTATTTGTTATCGAAATTTCATGGTAGAGGGGTGACAACGTCGTCAAATCTGGCTTGTGACTAAAGTGTTCCCAGCCGATGTACAAGGAATATATGGCTGTTTGTTGAAAGATTTCTAAGCTTCCAAATGCATACTCATTTACAGCTCCATGCAAATTTGCATGCGAGTTATAGCTAAGTTTAGACGACCATGTCGCGCCTCCATTATTCGCAGGTTGTTAGAGTCGCGCGCTGAAAATTTCGAAAGGCGTTCCTGCATTGCAACAGAGCTTGTAACTCCGCGTTCAATGCTCTTCGACTATCAGTTTTTTTTGCAAATTGTTGCGAACATATGACTCTATACAAGTATCATTTGTAAAACATTGTCAATTACTTATATCAATTAGAAAAATACAATTGAAAATGGCATACAAAAATAAAAGTTTCATAGCTTCAGCAAATTGAGATTTTTGTTGGTAAGTATTTGCGAGTTATCTATATAGAAGAAGCATCAGCTTGTAGAGAGATTTGTCTGCTTTCTTATGCATACTAATTTATGTAACTGCCACAGTTTTGTTGTAAGTTACTGCAGTTTCTATGCGGTCATGTCGAATGCTCAAATCGCGCCAGTTATTGCCCGGTACTCTAGTGGTTTGTCTATCGTAACCGCGCGGTCGCTAAAGGGTTAACCAGAGACTAGTCTCTGCAGTAAACTTTAGTAGAACTTGAGAACTTAGGCAACAACAGCAACTAAACATGTCGTTATTTGTGCACTCAGTCAGTTTTATTTCTATTTTTGTATCCGTCAGATTTATTTGTTCTTATTAATTTTATTTTTAATTTATTTTATTCTCAAGTTCAATAAAGTTTACCGCAGAGACTGGTCTTTGGTTAAACGTTTTAACCTTATTTTTTTCTACATAAATTTTTGCGCGGAGTCCGTTATGATTACTAATGGAGTGACCGACATAACATTGCAGCCAAGTTGCATAGACGGAAGAGAACAACTCCCTTTTAGTGCAGCTGATGCATTAGGTGCAGTGCGTCTTGTGACAAGCTGTTGTTTTGCTCGCCCTACTCAACGGGGCCAAATCCACAAAAATAACAGTTTGTCAGGACAGGCTAATCACTACCTTAACTCCATGTTTTAAGCAACATCCTAAAAAAATAAAATAAACATACATATTACATATTATTATATATCTTCTGAGCATTAAAAATGATGCAACTTTATAGGAGAAATCAATTTTTACCCAGTAAAATAAAAGACACTAAAGGTTTCTATAAGAGGTTCAGTTTGTCAGGTGTTGATAGAATAATCTGTTAACATGTTTTTAAGTAGTCTTTAGGTGGAATTCACGAGGTCGAGGTCTTTTGATGCATAAAAGGATTTTGATTTTAGTTAATATCAGGTTTAGAATGTGGTTTGTGTTATCCAGAAACCTCTATAAATGTCACCAAGTTTGTTTGTGAGTAAAAAAACAGCTGCTGTCCATGCAGGCTCAGCTTTTTAGTCAGTCGAGATGGTATTAAGACTTTCTATTTGTGTGTCACATGGAGCTGTTCATGACCAAGAAATACCTCCATGAATTTCATCCAGTATGAGTATTTATACCTCAGTGTTTATGTCTCTATGACAAAGAGGTACATAGGGTATATCCAGAAATACCTCTATTGTGGGTGACAAAAAATACCTCTATTCTCCATGCCATTTATAGAGATACCGGGGGAATTCTGGGTATACCCAAAAATCTGACCATTCGTAAAAATACTGGTATTTCTGAGTATACCCAAAAATACCATAGTGTCTCCATGAAAGATACTGAAGTACTTTGAATACTGTGGTACTGTAGTGCTGCGGTACTCTCTATGAGGGTCACTCAGTATGAGTGTGTACTAGCAAGCAAGTCTGAATCTTTGGTCACCAGGTCACTATTATAGAGGCTACTATATATATATATACAGTCAAACATGGATAACTCGAACTTCAAGGGACCGAGCAAAAGTGTTCGAATTATCAGAGCATTCAAGTTATCAGAGCACTGTCACAAGTCCATATATTTACTTATTTATTAGTAGATACATGTACATATACAAACTATAATATAAATCAAAAGCACAAATGGCTTGTTTCAAATTAAATGCTTCCAATGTAAAGTTTAAAACGTTTTCATGAAAAAGTATAGAGATTTTTCTATCACTTGAGATTGGTTTGTTGTTTGAGGTGATGTTATTGCCAGGACGTTTTTCAGATTGACATTGGCAAAACTTGATTGTTGTTGAAATGCTCAAAAGAAAAGACATTTTTTTCTTTTGGGGTTTTACCCACGATCAATTTTGCCATTTTTTCTTGAAGTTTATGCAGATTACCTTACTTTACCTGGGATTCATTAAGAGCAACACTCCGAGGCAGTTCAATTAGAAGTTTTACGAGGTTTTACGGTACATTCTATATCACTCACGCTTTTTTAATAGATACTTATTGAATGTACACACGTATTCTGTGTTTAGGTCAAACGATGAATAGTTTTTTGTAGCTCAGACAACGCATACGTTTAATTACAACATTTTTAAGACGTTTTAAACATTCAACATTCCGACGTTGATTCAACACGGAATCAACGTCGGAAAACTATTCATCACGGGTTAACCGAGTCATGCACTCAAGGATTTTCGCCACGCACATACAAAACAACATGCGATTTTTGTTTTGTATGTGCGTGGCGAAAATTCTTGCGCGCGTGACCCGGCTAGTCCGTGCTATTCATCGTATCGCAGTATAAATCAAATTTCACCAAACTTTTAGAAAAGTCGTTGACAAAAATATTTTGCCGATGGTGGTAATAACGACGCTTATGAATTACGAAAAGATGAAGTTTACCTCTATGGCTTTGAATAAAGTGATTTTCTAAAGTGAAAACAACCGTTTCGGTAGCTGTTGGGCAAAAAAACAGTTCGAATTAACTGTGTTGAGTTCGAGTTATCTATAGCAATTTATCATTATGTGGGAACGGACCAAAGGAAATGTTCGAATTAACCATGTGTTCGAGCTATCCGTGGACGAGTTATCCATGTTTGACTGTATATATATATATAAAATTGTTTCCTCACCCCGGATACCCCGTATGGGTGGTAAATTCTGCTCTAACTTGGGTCTCCTACCAAAGACCTGGGAGTTTGAGCACTCGCCTCAAGATTTTAGCTGTTCCCAATAGCGCACTTTTTTGCAACTCACCTGAATTGATTGTTGTTGGTATTTGGGCAAGCCACATTTTATGCGCTGGTGTTATTGCGCCCAGTGCCCCAATGACTACTGGGATTACAGTTGTTCTTACATTCCAGCATTTTTCAATTTCTTCTCCAAGAGGGAGATATTTCTCTACCTTTTTTTTTCTTTGCTGGCTATATTGTAGTCATTGGGTACTGCCATATCTATTATAGTATCCCTCTTGTTCTCCTTGTCTACCACCACTATATCTGGTTGGTTTGCTAGGACATGCTTGTCAGTTCGGATGTAGAAGTCCCAGAAGATCTTAGCGCGGTCATTTTCATTGACCTTACCAGGAGCTTCCCACCAGTGTTGTGGTTTATTAAGGCCATACTCATCACATAGACTTCTATACACAACACCTGTGACATGATTATGCCGCTCAGTGTATGCGTTTCCTGCTAGCTGTTTGCATCCGCTGATGATGTGTTGGATGGACTCAGGTGCATCTTTGCACAGTCTGCATCTAGGATCGTCTCTAGTGTGATAGATTTTTGTTTGGAGTTGCCTTGTTGGAAGCACTTGCTCCTGGGCTGCCATGATTAGCGACTCTGTATTGGCCGTTAGGTTTCCTTTGTTCAACCACATATATGTCTGGTGAAGATCGCCAACCTTAGATATTTGTTGGTGGTAAGCACCATGAAGAGGTTGCGTGTGCCAGTCAATTTCCTCATCATCAGGGCGTAGGTCCGTTGTAAGAGCAGCCGATTGAAATTCAGCTAGCAACTTATCTGAAATGGCCATGGAGGCTGCATATGCTTTGATGCTTTGCTCCTCCTCTTTTACTGTCTGTTGTACACTTTTGAGTCCTCTACCGCCATCTTTCCTATCAAGATACAATCTAGTAGTCTCAGATTTTGGGTGGAGTGCTCCATGCATGGTCAGCAGTTTAGGAGTTGCTATATCTGTTTCTCTGATGGCTTCCTCAGTCCACTTTATTATGCCTGATGGATATCTTATTACTGGCAGTGCGTAGGTATTTATTGCCATGATTTGGTTCTTGGCATTGAGCTGGCTCCGTAAGACCTGCCGAAGGCGTTTCTTGTATTCGGTAATGGCTTTGTGACGTACCTCGGCTTCGTGGTTGATGTTGCTTTGCATAATCTCCAAGTACTTGTACCTTTCTTCTATATCTTTGATGGTACCATTTGGCATTCTTAGACCATCTGTGAGCATAGAATGGCCTTTCTTAAGAATTAGCCTTCTACATTTCTCAATACCGAAGGTCATTCCGATGTCCTTGCTGTATACCTGAGTGAGGTGTATTAGCAAATCAATGTCCCTTTCTTTGTTAGCGTACAGCTTGATGTCATCTATGCAGAAGAGGTGGTTTATCTTGGTGCCACTCTTAAACTGGTACCCATATTGAGTCTCCTCTAGCATATTGCTTAAAGGGTTTAGGCATATGCAGAAGAGCACCGGTGATAAGGAGTCACCTTGATAGATGCCTCGCTTAATTTTTACACTCGCCAGCTTTTTGCCATTAGCCTCCAGTTCCATCTTCCATTTGGTTATTGACATCTTGATGAATGCCACAAGAGCAGAGTAAACATTGTACATACTGAGGCACTCAAGTATCCAACTATGGGGAATTGAGTCATAGGCTTTTTTGTAGTCAATCCAAGCCATGGCAAAATTGGTTTGCCTTCTCCTGCTGTCTTGACAGACCGTCCGATCTACCAGTAACTGATGTTTAGCTCCTCGGGTGTTGCGCCCAATTCCTTTCTGAGCACTGGTCATATAGTGACTCATGTATTCTTCCAGTTTGTCTGCAACTATTCCTGAGAGCAGTTTCCAAGTGGTATTTATATGCTTATATGCTTTTAATAAACTTCATATATACATATATATATATATATATATATATGTAGAATTATATATTAATATATATACATATATATTAATATATAATTTGATATATATCAATATATATATTAATATAAATATTTATCAATATATATTAATCTATATATATATATATATAAAAAAATTGTTTCCTCACCCCGGATACCCCGTATGGGTGGTAAATTCTGCTCTAACTCGGGTCTCCTACCAGAGACTTGGGAGTTTGAGCACTCGCCTCAAGATCTTAGCAGTTCCCAATAGCGCACTTCTCTGCAACTCACCTGAGTTGATTGTTGTTGGTATTTGGGCAAGCCACATTTTATGCGCTGGTGTTATTGCGCCCAGTGCCCCAATGACTACTGGGATTACAGTTGTTCTTACATTCCAGCATTTTTCAATTTCTTCTCCAAGAGGGAGATATTTCTCTACCTTTTCTTTTTCTTTGCTGGCTATATTGTAGTCATTGGGTACTGCTATATCTATTATAGTAGCCCTCTTGTTCTCCTTGTCAACCACCACTATATCTGGTTGGTTTGCTAGGACATGCTTGTCAGTTCGGATGTAGAAGTCCCAGAGGATCTTAGCGTCGTCATTTTCATTGACCTTACCAGGAGCTTCCCACCAGTGTTGTGGTTTATTAAGGCCATACTCATCACATAGACTTCTATACACAACACCTGCGACATGATTATGCCGCTCAGTGTATGCGTTCCCTGCTAGCTGCCTGCATCCACTGATGATGTGTTGGATGGTCTCAGGTGCATCTTTGCACAGTCTGCATCTAGGATCGTCTCTAGTGTGATAGAGTTTCGTTTGGAGTTGCCTTGTTGGGAGCACTTGCTCCTGGGCTGCCATAATTAGCGACTCTGTATTGGCCGTTAGGTTTCCTTTGTTCAGCCACATATTCCTTTGAGGCCATGAGTCCCCTGAAGAGGACATTCTTTTATTAGTGATACCATTGAGCCTAGCAATTTGTAGGTATTAAGGTCTAATGACCTTCTCAGGGGACAATGTGTTTATTGTCTTCTCATGTTGGTACTTGCTTCACTCTCGTTTGTGAGAGGTAGAAAACATTCAAGATGGCTGCCTCCACTTCAAATTGTGAAACTTCAAACCTTCCAGGTAAATCTATCTGTATAGTTGTTCAAGCAGTGCATCTATAATTTTAAACTACATATTCTTGTTGTTAACATGCATTTCAAAATGTTGAACTAGTTTAAAGTTTATTTACTAGTATTAGAAGTTATTTTGCTCAAGCTTAAATCTGATGTCCTCTGCGGGGGACACTGGAGCTTAATGCTTACAAACAATTTTTAGCATACATTTTAGAAATGTAAAGTTGAAGTATTTATCAGTCACAGTTTATTTTGCTGACTTGTCAACAATGCTCATGTGTGCATTTGTTCAAGTTTTTATGACAATAAAACTAATTTTTGTAGGAAATTCATCAAAAAAGCGGTATTTGTCACTAAATGGGGATGGTGATAATAATCTATTAGCCCAACTGGATGAGTCTGATCTTGAATACTTGTCAAGCGAAGATGAGTACAACCCAGAACAAGATGTAGCTTCTCAAAACACCAGTGATGAAGATTATGATGCTGACACAGATGATGATGTTGCCGAACCACAACCTCCTACCAAAAAAAAGGATGCGAGCAAAAAGAGAAGCTATAATTTCAAGAAAAGTGACACGTTTTCCAGTAGGTTCTCCCAACATCCTGCACTCTCTGACCCACCAGTGTTTGATAAGACATCACTGGAATTATTCAAAGCATACCTGAATGATGACACATTCAAAACAATAGCTGATCTGACCAACCAGTATCATGCCCAGAACCATGGCAAAAGTCTTTGTACAACGATGGCAGAGATTAAGAAATTCTTTGGGATGAGCCTCATAATGGGTTGCATCAACATGAAGAGACTGCGAATGTATTGGTCTAAGAAGACGAGGGTACCAATTATAGCAAATTCAATGTCTCGAACACGGTTTTTTAAAATCAGAAATAATCTTAAAGTAGTTGACAACTTCTCGGTAAATGAGCACGAGAAAAAAGCAGATAGACTTTGGAAAGTCTGTCCCTTCGTTGAACAGATAAGAACTGCTTGCACACAGGTAGCTAGGAGAGACAAAGTGAGCATTGATGAGCAGATGATATCTTTCACCAGAAGATGTCCAGCTAGGCAATACGTGCCGCGAAAGCCGTCCCCAACAGGCCTCAAAAACTTTGTGCTAGCAATTCCTAGTGGCATGGTACTAGACTTTGAAATATATCAGGGTGAAAATACATTTAAAGATTACAAGCTTGACAATGGTTCGGGTGGGCAAGGAGTAGGAGCGGTCCTGCAGCTCACTAAAAATGTGGTGCAAGGAAGTCATGTATTCTGTGACAGATTCTTTACTACCATACCTTTGATAGATCACTTGGCCAAAAAGGACATATCCCTAACAGGGACTATTAGCCTCAAGAATGTTCCAGTAACGTTCTCAGCAGATAAAGTCATGAAGAAGAAAGATAGAGGAGCCATGGAGCAATTTGTCTCTGCAAACAAGAAAGACGAGCAGATCAGCCTCATAAAGTGGTTTGACAACAAGAGCATTCTTATTGCTTCTTCTTTACATGGCTTAGAACCAAGAGATGAGTGCCGGAGATGGTGCAAAAAGACTAAGTCATTTCTTACTGTGCCTCGACCAGCTGCCATTCGAGAATACAATAAATCAATGGGAGGATTAGACTTATGTGATCAGATGGTTTCATACCATCGGTTTACGGCACGATCAAAGCGGTGGCCGATCCGAGTTATTATGCATATTACAGATGTAGCTGTGAACAACTGTTGGCTAGAATACAGAAGGAACAGCACAGGTTCCAAAATAATGCAGCTGTATGACTACCGTTTTTTGCTAGGAGAGCAACTTATTGATGATGCTTGGGATTCCAGCAGCTCTAGTGATGATCCTGATGACACTCCACGTCAATACCGTCAAGTCGTACCTCTCCCAACACAAAAAAGTCGAGAAAAAGGTGCAAAACATTTACCTATAGCAATGAGATTAAAAAACAGTGCGCGTTGCCGAAGAGAAGGTTGCAAATTCAAAACAAGTGTGAAATGTGTGCACTGTGATGTTTTCCTCTGCACAGTGCCGGACAGAAACTGTTTTCTGGACTTTCATAATTAAATGGCACTTGGACTTTGCAGGAGTTTCACTCCTAGTCTTATAAGCTGTGTGCATGCTTTATAGTAGAGTGCCAGTACTATTGTACAAAATACAATTGTCATAATTACTTGCTCAACCTATTTTATTATCAAGTACATGTCAAAATTTTGCAGATACCCAAGTCCAGCGTCCCCTGGGAGGGACGTTTTATAATGTTTCAAATAAAATAAATAAAACAAAATTGACAAAATATTTGTTTTAAGTGCTACTTAGACACTGCATACACCAAGTTTCATCATTGCAGCACAATTAAGTTGTCCTTGGGTCTCAAAGGGATATATGTCTGGTGAAGATCGCCAACCTTAGATATTTGTTGGTGGTAAGCACCATGAAGAGGTTGCGTGTGCCAGTCAATTTCCTCATCATCAGGGCGTAGGTCCGTTGTAAGAGCAGCCGATTGAAATTCAGCTAGCAACTTATCTGAAATGGCTATGGAGGCTGCATATGCTTTGATGCTTTGCTCCTCCTCTTTTACTGTCTGTTGTACACTTTTGAGTCCTCTACCGCCATCTTTCCTATCAAGATGCAATCTAGTAGTATCAGATTTTGGGTGGAGTGCTCATGCATGGTCAGCAGTTTACGAGTTACTATATCTGTTTCTTTGATGGCTTCCTCAGTCTACTTTATTATGCCTGCTGGATATCTTATTACTGGCAGTGCGTAGGTATTTATTGCCATGATTTGGTTCTTGGCATTGAGCTGGCTCCGTAAGACCTGCCGAAGGCATTTCTTGTATTCGGTAATGGCTTTGTGACGTACCTCGGCTTCGTGGTTGATGTTGCTTTGCATAATCCACAAGTAGTTGTACCCTTCTATATCTTTGATGGTACCATTTGGCATTCTTAGGCCATCTGTGAGCATAGAATGGCCTTTCTTAAGAATTAGCCGTCCGCATTTCTCAATACCGAAGGTCATTCCGATGTCCTTGCTGTATACCTGAGTGAGGGGTATTAGCGAATCAATGTCCATTTCTTTGTTAGCGTACAGCTTGATGTCATCCATGTAGAAGAGGTGGTTTATCTTGGTGCCACTCTTAAACTGGTACCCATATTGAGTCTCCTCCAGCATATTGCTTAGAGGGTTTAGGCATATGCAGAAGAGCAGCGGTGATAAGGAGTCACCTTGATAGATGCCTCGCTTAATTTGTACACTCGCCAGCTTTTTGCCATTAGCCTCCAGTTCCGTCTTCCATTTGGTCATTGACATCTTGATGAATGCCACAAGAGCAGGGTGAACATTGTACATACTGAGGCACTCAAGTATCCAACTATGGGGAATTGAGTCATAGGCTTTTTTGTAGTCAATCCAAGCCATGGCAAAATTGGTTTGCCTTCTCCTGCTGTCTTGACAGACCGTCCGATCTACCAGTAACTGATGTTTAGCTCCTCGGGTGTTGCGCCCAATTCCTTTCTGAGCACTGGTCATATAGTGACTCATGTGCTCTTCCAGTTTGTCTGCAACTATTCCTGAGAGCAGTTTCCAAGTGGTGGGCAAGAAAAAATATATATATATAATACATATAATATATATAATACATATAATATATAACATATATATATATATATTTATATATATATACATATATATATATATATATATACATATATATATATATATATATATATATATATATATATATATATATATATATATATATATATATATATATATATATATATATATATATATATATATATATATATATATATATATATATATATATATATATGGCTTATATGGTAACTCTTATTAGTAAGCTTACTCCAATTATGTACTGGCAATGTACCAGGCTAATAGGAAGTGGCAAGTAACTCTCATTACCTCTCAACGTTTGTGGGCTCATTTCTAATGCCCGGGCAACGCCGGGTACCACGGCTAGTTATACTTATATGGCTAATTATGGCCTTATTATTGTATGGATAAGGTTTACTTATTATAGTAATGATGTTATCAGTCGTACTAGATTTCCACAAAAACAAAACAACAACCATAAAAGTACTTAACGCAAGTGAATACTATTCAAATTTAAACAACTGCATGCATATACATGTATACTGGTTTACAGAACTGCAACATTTTGAATCATAAATCTTAAATTTGCTAGAAACTAAATCTGCATTCCTTATGAAATGCAGATTTAGTTTTAACAAATTGATCTTTTGCTAAAGATACATTCTCTTAAAAGTTTTAAAGAAGTGAAAGCTAATATCATAATATCCACACTATCTGTTAGTAAAGTTTGTATTGTACTGGTCCTGTGTTATACACAACCACAAGGCTAGCAGCAATGATATTCTCAGCGCTACCATTGGCATACTGGACTACACTTTAAAGTGTATATCATTGAAGCATGCTTGTGACGCGGGCTTATTGACTGCCACTTGTTAATGACATGGGAAATTCCCGACTATTGTAAAAGTTTTCTCGTCCTCTGATTGGCTCGCTATGAGCCATCAAGCGAGGAACGTCAAACTGCATTCTGTATGACATAACTACTTGCAGGGAGGACATTCGACTCTGCTTAGCTTGACAGCAGATATAGAAAGTAAGTACTATATGCACACTTACCTCAAATATGGTTTTTGCTAGTAATAGTTGTGTTTAGTAGGTGGCGGTGAAACAAGTTTAAACGACTCAATCGATGGTCACAAAAAGAAAAACACGGTTTAAGGGGGAGATATCAAAGAGAAATCAAAGCAAGGGTTCATTAGTCTATAGGGAAGGGAGATTTCACACAGTTTGTGTGACAGATTTATAAGGATTCATTTTTAACTCTTTAAAGGAGAATAGAGGAGGCTTGCAGTAAGCGCCTATCAAGAACGCAAACACCGATAGAGCTTGTGCAAAAAGAAAAGATAGTTGAATGAAAAATATAAAATACAGGGCCCATAATAGTTTCAAGTAAATCTAAGGTTTCGAGGAGGGGTCAATGAGAATATGCTCTTTTTATTGACAGCCAATCTCTAACAATTTAAGATTTAGCAATTTAAGATCAATTCAAGATTCAATTCAATACCGCTTCAAGATCGACTCAGGATTCAATTCAAGATCAGATGCACTTACTGCTAATGTTACAGAAGCTTGTGCTCAATAACTGTCTTTTGATGAGGTGAAGTACACTGAGAGATATCGAGATACCGCAAGCTAGTTTGAAGGGGTGATTGGTACAGGAAATCAAAACAAAGGTTGATTACTTTGATTTGATCTCCATTTATTACCTCGTCCAGTTTAGTTTCTTTTGCTGATTTGGGAGCGGCAGTAATTCAAGATCAGATGCCCTTACTGCTAACGTTATATAAGCTTTTGCTCAATAATTGTCTCTTGATGAGGCAAAGTACATTGAGAGATATTGATCATTCATAATGACTCTTCATTGCTCAAAAGAGATGCTGTCGAGCTATGCTGTTTGCTGTCGAGAATAGGGAGAGCTATGCTGTCAAGGATAGTGAGAGCTATGCTCAGTTTTAGGGGTTGTCAAGAATTGAGCTGGCAGCTAATCTAGAATCTGTATAAAGAGCTGCTGATCTTTAAGAACTAGGGTTTATGTCCAATATCGTCATGACGCATCTACATCTAATTAATCCCTAACATTGTGTCTCATGTGTTCAAGAAAATTGACCAATCGAGAGGCTACTCATTTAGATTTCTCAGATAACTGCATGATACATGAATACAATAGAATGGTTTTCAGAAATCTGCCCAAGGATTTCTTCTTATTAGCCGATTACCGTTTTTGCAAGTAGGCTGCTGACCCTTTTCTAAGGCCTACTGAGCGGATCACAAAGCAGCCGGTCAATCACAAAAGACTCAATGTATCAATTAATCAAAATCAATGAGATTATTGATTTTTATGTTGAAATGGATTATGGAAGTTGATCAATAACATACTGTTTTTAAGTACTTGCTTGTTCTTGTCAAGAGCTAGTGATTACTAAACCTGCATACCAGCCTAGCCAGAATTAATCGCTCATCTGTGGTAGCTGGAGGTGGGATTTCTCTTTTTACTTTATTCATAAGAATTCAGAGAATGGCAATGGCCTGATGTTCTAGAATGTTCTAAAACTTCTGTCATGCAAATGAGTCGTAGCTGAACAATCGCAAGGGCCACCAGAGGTGACAGGAATGGCATCTTATATTAACCCTGTCACGACTGAGTGCACACGGCTACAAGGCGATACAAGTGTTTACACAAGCTGAAATTTGGTTGAAAGGATTATCATAGGTTTTAAAAAGGCTATTTAAACCTAGTGCTGCGCACTACTGGGATTAATTTTGAGGGCATGGACGAACAACCCGGTATCTGCAGAACCCATCTCGACATGGTTAATTTCTTCAGTCTGCAGTTGGTCAGATCTTCATACATCAAGGTTTTCTTACCAATGATTAGCCAAGATCACAGAACCAATGTTTGTACAACAGTGCTGTTAACCTTTTCACTTCCACCCATATTCAAATTTACTGTTTGACTTACTGCCAGTCATGCTACTGAAAATTGCCAATTTTGTTGCATGATACGTAGGCCTATACACTTTTTTCAATTTCAAACAACATCCAGAATATTTTTGTTACATATTTTATGTTGCCAACATGTTAATGAACCAAACTGGGCAAAAAAATTCATAGTGTTTATATATTATGCATTGATCAAGCTATGTGAAATTACCATCACTATGAAGTTATCACGATCCGTAAAGGTTGACTTGCAACAAAATTCACATTACAGTTAATTGGTATCAAAAGATTCGCCATGTCTTACTCTGTTGTGTTGTAGGTGCAAAATATGCGGAAAGGTGATTACAAGCTCTTAAAAGCTCAAAAACGAACAGTTAATCGCAGCCACACGAGACTGCCGTAGTTTTTATTCCCTTTCCATAACGGCTCAAATGTGACGCATTTGTGAGAGATGGTTTCTGTTTACACTTTCATGCAACCTTATTCGTCGAAATATTTTCACAAACATACTTCACGCATACAATAAAACCATTTCTATTGTTCTTACACGTCTGTTTTATCGTCATCGCAATGCTGTCACTTTTAGCAATGATATCTTACAACTTACTGTAAAAATTCGTTTAATTTTTTAGCTTTAGCTTGAAGGAGTACATATCATTGTATGATAATCATGATGAGCCTGTTGGTCACTTGTGATAATCGAAAAGTGCTGCAGAAATTATTTGCGAAGTATTGGGTCACATGATCAGATTACGACTTGCCGATTAGACCAGGCTGAAACAAAACTGTAAAGTAGCGAGCATCTATATTTGATACGGGGTCTTTGGTAAAACTCGAAGTGTTTGTCATAAGCTAGTACTACGATAAGTTTTATATTGAGCTTTGTATTGGCCTTTCAATTTGCGCAAGAACATACGTGACAAGACGATAACCAAATTTCGTGGCTACGTCATCGAAATAAAGAGAATCCAATCTACGGCGGCTATTTGTTTTTGAGCTTTTAAGAGTTTGTAATCACATTTCCATATATTTGGCATCTACAACACAACAGAGTAAGACATGGTGAATCTTTTGATACCAAATAACTGTAATGTAATTTTGTTGCAAGTCAACCTTTAATAATTTTCCTGACTCCTACAACACTATTATTTTAACAACCATCCGAGTCAGTGCTATGGCTCATTATCTGAGTATTTACTAAAGTCTGAATCTGGATTGGCTATAATGTCATCAACAAAAGCTATTATTTTTTTTAAACACAGGAAGCGCTTGTGGAACCCTTATTACAATGAAAAGGTTTGATAATCAGAAAAAAATAATTTTTTGATTTGGAAGTTTCTGATCAAAAATTATAATTTGCTTCGTGAATTTAAAGCACATAAATTACACAATTTTTTTATTATATATTTCAATACATCAGAGTCTTGGCTTTCAAATGAACTTATATTCAATACACAAAAAATAATAAAACTATGAAAAACGGAGTGTCAAAAGTACAACTTGCAAAAAAAAAACACTTGGTGCAGGTACTCAAAATGTGGCGTCATAATTCTCATTTAGCCTTATGTCGTCGTTCCCTTTGGCTGCCATTGAGGCTGCATTTTTCTGTGACAATCAGTGCTGTTAAACCCGGATAGCGCTAATAATAAACTAAGATTCTAGATAATCAACAATGCCCATGATCGTGCTAACGCCCTACCAATACAAACACATGTTCTGGGTTAATTAATTATGCTTCAATAAATGTACTGTCGTTGATAAAAGTAATGAAATCACATCGATTAAACTATGACCTGCGGGTTGCGTGGCCCTAGGACTAAATGTCAATTGCACTTTTGCGAGATCACAATGCTTGAAATTAATTAGTCTCAGTCGTCACCCTTAACATCGCATTAAAAATAAAGAGCTAGTGCATAATATCGTCGGGAAAATATAGTATGGCTCTTGGAGTCTGAGGTACTTATCATAGAAATAATATCTACATGGAGATCTAATGACACTGATTCCTTTGTCATCTTCATTCGTTTTCTGTAGTTGTCCTACCTTCGCCTGCCACTAGCGTCATTATCGTCACTTTCGTAGTTGATAAATAAGCGGTAAGAGCACACAACAACGAGTATGAGAATTGTGACGTCACAATTTTCGAGACTATGCCAGTAAACCTTTTTGCGGTAGAGCTCTGAGGAAATCCTATAAACACCAACCAATGTCTGTCTCACCATGGCAAACAATAGCTTATTCGAAAGCCAAGACTCTGATGTATTGAAATATACAATAAAGAAATTATGTAATTTATGTACTTTAAGCTAATTTTTAAAAGAAATATTCGGACATCACTGTCAATGCCATCAAAATACTAATGATCATTGGTTATGTTCTCCCGAATCAATAATATTCACTTACTACACAGATAGCCTACTATAAATTCGCAAAAAAATTGTTCACAATGGTCAATCATAGGGTTCACATAAACTCACATAGGGCAGTGAAAGGAACACATAGACACAAACAGCCTCTGGTTGTAGCAGTAAAAGCAGATATACAAGGGATTGCTCACACAACAGCACCATATATTTCAACTGCACTGCATGCTTTAGGGCTATATTCAGTCATAACTCTTTCACTACCGCATTAAATTCTGGCCAAATGATTATTCTGAATGAATTAATTCTAACGGATTTTCGAAAAATCGATATACTTCTAGTATTGAGGCAATATCTCAAGAATCAAAACCGATATTGTTTTACTGTAAAATGCACCTTATTCAGAACAAATTCTCTACAAGATAAGTATAAAATTGTTTAGTGAATCTCACAAAATTGTTTAACCCTAATTTGCGTCGACTGAGCGCAGTAAGTTGTTTATTGCAATGATGATAATAATCTGGTTTACCTGTTTTCAAAAATACTTAGAAATTGAATTGCTGGGCCAAAAGGTTTTTTATTGGTTGCATGTGATTGGTACCACAGTTGTTTCACTGGAGACAAAATTTTATTGGCCTAGCTAATGTGCGGGCTTCGTAATGAAAAAAAAGTGAAACCCTATTGATAAGTCGATATATCGGCTTACAGTCTGTACTTATATTACCGCGAAAGCCGATACATCGTTTTACGGGAGCGAAAGAGTTAAACGAGTTAAAAAAGAGCCAATCCTCCAAGTAACCGCATCGTAGAAACATAAATCCGCAAGCCAAGTGAGTGTTGTGATTCGCAAAACTTTGTCGAATTCATCATGCTTGCAAATAATGAAAACAGCGCTTGCGAATGATCAGCATTAAAATACCGCGACAGTCATTCAATTTTAAACATTTTCAATACTTTTGATGTCCTTTCTCGATTCGAAAATTAAAAAAAACATAATACGTGTTTCTCTCATTCTCTTGGCCAGTGAGAACCCTCTGGTTGCATCTTTTTGATAATTAATATATAAATGATATACAAAAAAGGATAATTACGTAATTAAGTATAATTAATTATACTTAATTAATTATGATTATAATTATATATAATTATATAATAACATAGCAGTCATCGCTCGCATTATTGTAATAGTCGTCGCAGTCCATTGTTGTCCCATTACATTTTATGAAGTGTAAAAGTGAGTGTTTGTGACACCCTTCGTCATTCCTCTTAAACGACCTTGACCCTCAAAATTGTCTTATGAACTTAAGAAAAAGAGGGAAATGCTTATGAATAATTCAAAAGTGACGTCATTAGATACGAGTTAATTAGTTTCAATTCCACTTATTATTACTTTCCACTTATTGCGGGAGTCGGGGGTCTCGCGCAAAGATTGATTAGTCGTGAAAAAAAGGTATTTCCGTAACAAACAATAAAAAATAATAAATAAAATAATTTTTGACTATGACCTTTGACCTTTGATAATTGTCTCTGTACAACTTGTAGCCATATTCATACAAGTGTGCTTTTAACCCAGCATGGATTCAGGAGGTCTAAGATGTGGCTACTGTATGCTGGAATTGAAGAACATGGTAGATCCAAGATGTCTGCCGTGTGGTCATATCTTCTGTTTTGGGTGCCTTCAGGATGACTTCACAGCTGGTGGGAAGGACACCAAGTGCAACCAGTGTAGGTAGGTGCATATAGACAAGATTCCTATTCAGTGTAAATTAATTTTGAAAATAGACTCAGTTCCAACATTCCATGACTTGATAGTCCAAATACACTAAGTTCTAGCCTGTCTCGACAAGCTGTTGTTTTTGCGTAGTTGGCCCCCCGTCGAGCGGCGAGCAACAACAGCTTGTCACAAGACGTACTGCACCTGATGCATCAGCTGCACTTATAAGGAGTTGTTCTCTTCCATCTACGCGGCTTGGCTGCAATGTTATTCTGGTCGCTCCATTGGTAATCATAACTGATTTCACGCAAAATTTTATGTAGAAAAATTAAGATAAGAACGTGTAACTGGCGTCCCATCTCTGCAGTAAACTTTATTAGAATTTGAGAACTTGGGCAACAACAGCGACTAAACATGTCGCTATTTGTGCGCTCAGTCAGTTTTATTTCTATTTTTGTATCAGTCAGTTTTATTTGTTCTAATGGATTTTACTTTAAGTTTATTTTATTCTTAAGTTCTACCAAAGTTTATCACAGAAACTGGTCTTTGGTTAAACGTTGTAATCTTGTTTTTTTTTCTACATAAATTTTTGCATGAAATCCGTTATGATTACCAATGGAGCGACCGACATAACATCGCGGCCAAGCCACGTAGACGGAAGAGAACAACTCCCTATTAGTGCAGCTGATGCTTCAGGTGCAGTACGTCTTGTGACAAGCTGTTGTTGCTCGCCGCTCGACGGGGGGGGGGACAACTACGCAAAAACAACAGCTTGTCAAGACAGGCTAACTAAGTTCCTATACACTATGAAAGAATTGTGAGCATAGACTGAGTTCTATCATTTCCTGATTTGAGGTGTTGTTTGGCTATGTTTGAAAAAAGCACTTTTTCCTCTTCTCTCAAAGCATTTCTTCACCCTCTTTTTTCTCTCTATAAATTGCTTCCTTAAAGGTTGACTTGCAACAAAATTCACATTACAGTTATTTGGTATCAAAAGATTCACATGTCTTAATCTGCTGTGTTGTAGGTGCAAAATATGTAGAAATGTGAATATGTGATTGATGCTCAACAATTAAAAACATGTTTTTCTATCGTAATATCATGTTTACGTGGTGTTTCCATTGTATGGTAACGGATTAATTTATACTCAGTGGTTTTATATAAGAAATAACGCCTTAAGATGTGAATATATTGACATATGAGCTGGTAGGAGCTTATAGGTTGTAAGTATATAGCTCAAAAACGAACAGTTAATCGCAGCCACACGAAGACGCCGTAGTTTGGATTCTCTTTATTTCGACGACATACTCAATTCATTTGGTTATTGTTTTGACATGGGATGCTATCATGTGAAATAAAAGACTCAATGTAAAATGTCTCGCAGCACTAGTTTATGAAAAACACTTCGTGTTTTATCAAAAAAACCTGTATCAAATAAAGATGTTTGCTAGTTTACAGTTTCGTTTCAGCCTGGTCTAATCATCTAGTCGTAATCTGATCGTATGACCCATACTTCTTTTCAAATGGCGCGAACAATTTCTGCAGCATTTTTTGACTATCACAGGTGACACACAGGCTCATCATGTTTATCAAAGGATGGTATGCACTTCGAGCTAAGGTTAAAAAATTAAACGAATTTTTATGTTAGGTTTTGAGATATCAGTGATCAAAGTGACAGCATTACAATGATGATGAAATAGATGCGTAAGGACAATAGGCTTGGTTTTATTGAATGGGTGAAGTATATTTGTGAAAACATTTCGATGAATGAGGTGGCGTGAGAGTGTAAGCATAAGCCATCTTGTAGAACTACATCTCATTTGAGCCGTTTTGGAAAGAGATTCTAATCTATGGTGGTTTGATGAATGAGGTTGCATGTGTTTGAGTGGGTGTGTGAGTGGGTGTGTGTGTGGGTGTGTGAGTGGGTGTGTGAGTGGGTGGGTGTGTGGGTGTGTGGGTGGTGTGGTGTGCGGTGTGTGGGGTGGTGTGTGTGGTGTGTGTTTGGGTGTGTTGATTTTGGTATATTACGTTTTGTCTCAGCAATTCAAGTCGTATGTTTTCTGTATGATGACATCTAGTTTGTGTTGATTTAAATAAATATTTTATTTTACGTACTTAAAACATTCATTTTGAGCAAAATAAAACCAGGACAACACTAAAACATCCACCTCTTCTGACTGTCGTTCTCCCGCTCCCCACTGTCTCTCCTTAGCCTTGTCAAAGATGGTCTACGCCAAAAGCGAAAAAGCAAATGTACCATTTGTAGTTTTTATTTGTTAGTTTTCTGCGCTTCTTTCCATGGCCCCTTTTTATTTATTATGTAGTAACAGAATCCTATATGTAACAATTATATGCGTATGTATAACTACAATTATAGTATTATAATTAATCATAATTAATTAATTATAATTAATATAATCATAATTATATATGTGTAGCCTATATAATTTATAATAATATATATGTTATAATATATAATATAGCTGCTATATGTTATAGTATACATTAATATACATATTTAATAATATATACATTATAATAATTTTAATATTTATTCGTTGCAGGTCTTATTTAATACTTGTAAGTATAATTCGTAAAAATGATTTGTCCGAGTTTTGTGGGGCTTGGAATGGACTAGAGCATTTATAAGATAAAATTTGTTTCTAGTTATGAACTTATGAAATGGACTCTAGAACAAATTAAGCTTGTAAGCAGAAGTTACACTGTATCTAAAGCTTCTTGTAATATAATAACAGTAATAATAATAATATAATAACAATGGAGTGTTATGTAACAGTTACAAGAGACAAGCTGTCCGCACATGTGCAGGCATACCTCTACATACGAGTGTCCCAACATACAAGAAACTCGAGATACGAGCTGACTTTCTAGCAAGTTTGTTTCTTGAGATACAAATAATTTTTGGGATACGAGCATATGAGCTTTTTCTCGATGGCCAATAAATACACTATATGGCCTAATATTCGAAAGGCAGTTTTCGAGAACATCATTTTTTGATCTTTCTCCGCGAATCAGTTTGAAAAAGGGCTTTAAAGGTTGGCTAAAAGTTATACTGAACATGAAGCAAAAGTCGCCTAACAGAAAACAGATATTAAAAAATACGACAATAAAATTAAAGTGAGTTTAGTAAAAGATTAAAACTCTTTTTCAAGTCTGTGTTTATCAAGCTAAATTTATTCTAGTTAAATTCAAAGTTTTTATGGCGTAAGGTTACAAAAGCTTAATGTCCTGAATGAGTAGTTCTCCAGTCTCTCCGGCGGTGGTTATCCACAACATGTCTCAAATGTAAAAACTTACAGTAGTGTACATGGTGATGTTACATTTTATTGCAGATCATAACAACTAAATGGGTAGAGTAGGTACTGAATTATTATTTATTATTATCTATTATTATGAATTACTTAATATCGTGTTTATGTGGTGTTTCCATAGTATGGTAACAGATTAATTTATACTCAGTGGTTTTATATAAGAAATATTGCTTTAAGATGTGAATATGTTGACATATGAGTTTAGTCCCAAAACGCATTATGCTCATGTGTTGAAATATGACTGTATACAGGTTTTTTTTACAGGTTTCAAACAATATATTACTTATAAGTTATACAAACATTGTTTTCAGGTTGTGTAGAGGCTTGGAACGGATTAGGACATTTATGTGGTAAAATCAGTTTTGACTTATGCAATTGTGAACTTACGAAACCGCTTCCAGAATAGATTAATTTTGTCAGTAGAGGTTACACTGTAAAATTATGGTAATAATTACTAGCATTATAGTAGCCAACTATATCGTAACAAACTGGAAATCTAAAAATTTTCCATATTTTTATTGCAGCCAAAAATATTGTAAAGGAAACTACCATTCCCTTTAGTCTCCACAAGAATAAAAACACCGCGAGTATCAACAATGTAAATATATATTTGAACAATATATATATATTTGAACAATATATATGTATGTAAATAAATACATGAAGTTAATTTTTTTGTACACAAGTAACAATGTGCAAAGAAAATGCTGCTATCTCTGCCCTATACAGTAAGCTGTCGACTTACGACCGCGTTTGGTTCCAGCCAGCTGGTCGTAAGATGATTTGGTCGTAAATCGATTCTGTATATTATGTTGATTCTGATCTAACTTAATTAAATTTAGCTTACTAAACACATACTTGAAGGAAGCTTTAGTTTGTGTTTTAGTAAACTTCAAACTTTCAACTAAGATTTTATCATTTACAGTGAAACATGGATAACTCAAACTTCACGGGACAGAGCAAAAGTGTTTGAGTTATCAGAGCGTTCAAATTATCAGAGCACAGTCACAAGTGAATGTATTTATCAGTAGATACATATACAAACTACATGTATATATAAAACTAAAGTATAGGATGTTTGTTGTAAGTTAAAGAGCATCTGATGTAGAGTTTTAAAGTATTTATCAGAAAGTATAGATATTTTTATACACTTGAGATTTGTGTGTCGTTTTAGGTGATGTGATTGCCAGAACTTTTCAGATTAAAATTGGCAAAACCTAATCGCGGTTAAAACGCTCAGAAGACATTTTTTCTTCTGAGTGTTTTACTCGAGATCAATTTTGCCAATTTTAATCTTAAAGCGTCTTGTCAGTCACATCACCTAAAACTGCAAACAAATCTCAGCCCAATAGAAAAATATCTATTCTTTCTGATAATTTTTAAAACTGGACATAAGTAAACATTTACGACCAATGCAAAAAAGCATGCTTTACATCTGATCCGTTGTTTCATTTAAAAAAACTTATCGAGTGTAGTCTGTGACAAGATATTTTTTTGACGACGATCAACAGTGTGACTTATTGTAGAAATAGATTTTAAACAGTTATTATAGTCCTTGCACTCTCTCGTATCTATAAAACGTCTGAGAACATCTAAAGCGTTGTTTGCATCAGCCAAGGTAAGTGGATCAGGTTCAATAATCTCAGCTCTTAACTGCAGCTGTCTCTTCAACAACTATCTGACTGCCAATAAAATGCCTTTTCTTCCACCTGTCGATCCAACCGTGAGAAACAGTAGTATCCTTTCCTAAATCCTGTAAAAACTTGTTAGCCTTTTCTAACAAAATTGGCCCATCGATAGGTACGCCTTCACTACGCACTTGTCTAAACCAAGTCAATAATACACCATCCAAATCATCGTGCGGCGTTGAACGATCTCTTAGCCTTGATGAATTTTGGTCACATAACGATCTTATTCTTTCTTTTTGTTTAATCCATGTTGACACTGTACTTTTTGGAAGATTTTCTCTTTTTGATAATGCTGATAGCTTTTGTCCTGCTTCGATTTCCTCGAGTACTTTAAGTTTGTCAAAAGGTTTCCACGCTTTTCTTTGCTTGCGTGATGCCATCGTAATGCGGATATCTGTTGTAGCGGAGGCCAAGCCACGAGCCTATTTGTGACATTTTATCTTTATGTATCCGCATATAATTCCTGTTACAATATGTATTTTGCATGCTGTGTCTATCTTTATTAAATTTTTATCGCTAATACCTTCTAACGTTTATAGCTTGGCCGTAACTAAGCGAACGTCTTAGCGACCCTATTAATCATTTTTATACGATTTCTTTTCGGTTCCATTATACGGTACGGGGGAAATTATATGTACACTATACGCATATAAAAAGCGCTTTTGTTAAAAAAGCAGAGTAGTCTCAGCTCCGCGACTAGTGGAAACTCCTTCGAAATAAATTGAACGAAAACCACGTTTGTGAATTCGGCAAAAAACTGTTCGAGTTAACGGTGCCGAAGTCGAATTATATAAAGCCATTTATCATTGCGTGGGAACGGACCAAGCAAATCCATTCAAGTTAACCATGTGTTCGATATATCCGAGGGTGAGTTATCCATGTTTCACTGTATTTGCTTGCAAATCCGTTTTTACCATGACGGATACCGCTGAACTCGCCATGGCAAGCAAAATTTATCTCTTGATAAGGTATATAATCAGTCCACAAATCGCCAAATTTTAATTTTGAGAGAAATTGTTGTTGAAATTGTGAGCAAAAAAATTGCCCTTATAAAAAATTTGCAAAAAAGCTTAACTGAATAACGAAGAACGGCTATTGCTACGCCTCGCACTGAGCTGCCTGACCTTCTCACGGTGGTAAAGTCGGGTGGACATATGTCGCATAGGTCATAAGTCGACGACTTATTGCAGATCTTATCAGGTTCCTTATTTATCTTCTTCTCTTGTTTGGCTCCGCCTCCTTTAAACTCGTTGGTCTTGTGTATGTGACTCGTGGTTCCGCTCAGTATATAGCCTACGTCATAATGTGACCAGTTTAGCCGAGCCGAGTATAGCTGAGGTAGCCCAGCAGACTTTTGGCCTTAACAAGTCGTGCTGACTTGATCCTATTAAGCCTGGTTCACCCTATACCGCCGTATCAGCATTCATCGTCGATTATGTGAACCGTAAATCGATGGCATCGACAAAGCAATGTGGATACATCAGAAAAGTTTGCAGCTGTCAAACATTCCCGATATTTCGCCTAGTATTGACGACCACCTGTATAATGTGAACCATTTTGGCAATAGCAATTTGCGGTCACTGATAGCATGATTTATTTATGAAAGTGGCTGCGGGACTAGTATTTGATGCTCGCGGAAACAAAGAGGTTCACGAAAACTTAAAAGAAGAAATGAGAACACTACGCCACGGAGTATTTCCTAATGCAAACACGGATAGGTTTGCAATAGTGTGAACATGGTTATCGTCAACGATCACCAAAGTATTGTGGCATCAACGCCGAGACACAGGGATATACACTGTGTTTCCATGACCCGCGTAATTTGCAAATTAGAGCCAATCTGCAAGTTATCCGCGTCATGGAAACGGCATAAATCCGCAAGCTATCCGCATAAATTCGCAAGCTAAGCGAGTTTTGCGATCCGCAAAACTTTATCGAATCCATCGTGCTTGCGAATCATGGAAACGGTACTTGCGATTAATGCGCATTAGATTATCGTTGGCTATTACATTAAAAACATTTTCACGCTTCAGTCGTTTTTATTTCGATTTCAACAGTCTCAATGCGCCAACGTTTCGAATGATCGCTGCTAAGCTAAGCGTGACAAGACTGCTTAGCTATTTATAGAGTCAATAATTAGGCTAATACTTGACCTATGGGGTCAACTACTGGTGTTAAATCCGCATCGCCAGGTGTTCATTGAAACGCTCGATTGCAAAGTAACTTAACTTGCGGATCGTTCGAATTATGTGAATCATACGGATTATGCGAGTCATGGAAACATAGTGCTTGTGTGAACCTTTAGCCTAGCTGGCTGTTATGCAATCCCTAGGCTCATAGTGAATGCCACTAATTAGTGACCTTTTAGCAGAAACACCTGTGCTGTGTCTAGCCAGCTGCGATTATAATAATTATGACATTTTGAATGTGAATAGAACATTTTATTCGAACATTTTGAAAATTAAACAGATTCTGGAAGTTTCTGGAGGTTTTCGGAAGTAAGTTTGTATGTAGAGGTTTCACTGTACAAACCCTCAACACTAATAGACAACCTACAAGGTTGTCTGTTAGTATTGAGTGGTATTATTATTACTAGAAATTCCACTGTCATACAGCCCACGACCAAAGTGATATTGGAAAAAAGAAAGAGTACTGATGGTTGAGAAATGCAATATTAGCAGTCAAATGACACTGCAGTGCAATAGGATAACTGCAATGGTAGCTGTAATGTACTGGGTGTGGGTGTTATTATATACAACAAACAGCAATAATGAAAGAAAAGATTATATGTTTATATCTCTCCTCCTGCAATAGGAGAAATGCAATATTGGCCAATATTAGAAGTAGAATGCATTGATATTATTAGAATAACCAAGATTATTAATATAGTAATAATATAAGGCCAATGAACAATTTTGTTTACATTTCAAAATGTCATAGCTAACAATATCAAAAAGTGATATTTATTATATAGATTTTTAGAAAATCTATTTAAAAAAGTGTTTGGTCATGACAAACAGCGATAATGAAAGGAAAAGATTATATGTTTATATCTCTCCCCCTGCAATAGGAGAAATGCAATATTAGAAGTAAAATGCACTGATATTATTAGAATAACCAATATTATTAATATAGTAATACAGTAATAATACAAAACAAATGAACAATTTTGTTTACATTTAAAAACGTCATAGCTAACAATATCAAGAAGTATCAAAAAGAATATCCAAACTTAGTAATAGTAATACAGTAATAATAGAAAACCAATGCGCAATTTTGTTTACATTTCAAAACGTCATAGCTAACAATATCAAGAAGTATCAAGAAGAATATCCAAACTTATAATTAAATATCGTAATCTCATAAAAATCGTTAGAAAAAAATATCATCGTCATATCCGTTACTTACACTGCGTTGGACATCAGTTAGAATACCAAAGTACTCAAATGTGTCTGAAATGTCAGTTAATTTGAAATCGGCAAAAATGAAATGATTTCAGTACTCCTACGTTAATCACCGAAACCTTCGACAATGCTATAGACTGGTGAAAAGTGCACGTTATTTTTTCGTGAAATGCGCACGATTTAATCGTTCTATTCTTTGTCGCTCGGCGTTTCAATTTCCGGTCTTAACTTTTATAAAAGTGAGGCTTGACAAGTTTTAATAACGATTTTCGTCCAAATAAATCTGTCTATTTGCGTATAATCTGATCAGATGGGTAAGTTTTAAGATAATAACGACGGTTTACAAAGACTTGGTAACATATTTAAATAGGTTTGTATGTGCTTTGTATTGTTATTATACTTTAATTACTCTACAAAACGATGGTTAAATTTGCTGATGAAATTTTGATTCAAGGGTTCGTCTCATTGTTGATGAATAGTTTTCGGGAGTTGTGTGCACATGTGCATTTATCATAAATCTCCCAACCAATCGCTTCGCTCTGTTTGGTCGTGGGATTATTATATTAGTATTAGTTAGTATTTGGTTACTAAAAACAATCAGAGGCCAAGATTTTACGGCCATATGTAAACCTGTTTGGGAAAAAAAATGTTGCTTCTTATTGGCTGGCTGCAAATACAATATGACATTTTAAACGTGAACTTTGAATTTTATTCAAAATTTTTTATTCAAAAAAATTTGAATAAAACATTTTGAAAATGAAACGAATTCCGGAAGTTTCCGGAATCAAGTTTGTATATAGAGGTTTCACTGTACAAACCCTGAATACTAATAGACAACCTACAAGCAGTCTGCCTTCAGTGTTTAAAGGCTCTTATTATTGTGTCCCTGTAGTGAACTGCACAGCGACCTTGACCTAACCGAGCTACCTAAGGCTACGGAGAAAGACGATGACACTGATGAAGAAGCAAGTGCATTCCAACCCGTAGCCTGCTCTAAAAACTGTGAGAATAAGGCTATCTGCTTCTGTGAAGACTGCAGCGCTAAAATGTGTGGGGAGCACAAGCAGGTAAAGTGCAGGTTGAAGTCATATGATAAAGTCTTGCAGTGCTTATTATCCCTGTCATGTATATGAAATAAAGTTGTAGATTATCCCCAGTGTTATTTACCATATCAATTATATAAAGAAATATAAAATACGATATGACTATTTGTTTACATTAGTGATTTGGCCTCACTCCATGGCCATGTAGGTTGTTGTTTAGTGATAATGAAGCACATACAGAAGCTCCCCTACTTACAAACATTCGAGTTACAAACAACAGTACATACGAACATGTCTGTGCGTATGTCCGCCGCTAATACCAACGCTATTACCGACGTATTAGCGGTGGAAAGAGGCACTACTCGGAAGCACCACCCAGCATCCACTGTCCTCTGCCCAGTTCAGTGCAGTGCATAAGTGCGTGAATGTATCTTCAGTGCGCAAAGAACTTTTTATTTTTACTGTATGTATTGTTAAGGAATTTGCCGGCCTTTACTTGGCATGATCTAGACTAAAAATAAAGAGAAGAGAGTGCGTGTAGTTTTATTCAGCTTTTTATTAATGAAGGATATTTCACTAGCCGAGGAACGTACTAATTGAGCGCGCTCCTTTATAGGCAATAATATCAACCGTTCCGGCTAACTGCAAACGGTAAGAACACGGCTAACAAGGTGAATAAATAGGACCGCTACCGCCGTTGGTATGACAACAATATAAGTGACGATAAGTGATAGTGTTATGACGTTATATCAGATATAACAATAGCATAACAAGTGAAACAACGGTATAATAAACGGACAACACATACAAAAAATAAGACAACAATGATAAATGATAGCATAATGATTAAAACAACAATATAATAAAAAGGACAAAACATAATTATAAGAAATGCAGTGTCATGGCCCGGCGTCAACCACAGTATTCTCTCAATTTTATTAAATGTTTTTTACAGTACAAACCAATACAGGCTACTTATACAAGCCTTAAACATACTTATATAAACCTTCAAAATACTTATATAGACCTTAAGCATAAATTATAATACAAAATATAGCACTGAAGCAACTTACGAACGAAATCACCTTACGAACGATCGTTCGGAACGTAACTCATTCATAAGTTGGGAAGCGTCTGTAATTATGTTTCCTACTGTACTGGTTCTAGGTCTAATATGGTTAAGTTTGTATACTTCTTGCATTCGATGTTATTATTGGCTATTGTTGGTCTTTGTGTCTGTCTGTTTGCTTGCTACAAAATGGAGAGAATTAGTCTTTGACTCTTGAAGGTGGTCGATTAGCTCAGTTGGTTAGAGTGTCAGTCTAATAAGCTGAATGTTATGGGTTCAAGCCCCATATTGCCAACAGTTTAGGACTGAAAGTTCAAACATTTAAAACACCTGTTATTGTAACACAAAATGAAAAAATTTGATATCTATATTGCACCTTATTATTTTGAAAATTTTAACAATATTCAAAAGTCACTAATGAGAAATCTATGAGTCCTCATAAACAAACCACAACTGAAGATGATATTTACAGTTCATTACATGGAGAGTTACACACTAGCAGTTAATATCTAATAGTGTTGTGAAAAAACTGGTGAAATTTGGCAGGACATATAAACTTCAATCCACACAAAGTACGCACGCGGCTCTACCTCTGTTTATGTGTTATTATTCTTAATACTACAGATATGCCAAACAACACTGTATGTTTAACTATAAACAGATTATTTTCACATGCAATATAGAGCTAGATATAATATAATTGTATTATTTATGTTTTAAATAAGACAATTATTGTAGCAAGAGTTGTAGCTGGCATTCAGTAAGCTAATATTTTTATCGACGCGTTTACTTTTCCATGCTTGAAAGTGGGCTGGTAACAACGAACTTAATAGTACAAAAAATTAAAGGATGCCAGAAATAGATTAGGATGCGTAACTTCATGATAAAATGTGCCACCAGTCTGGGTATCATTATGATTATTGAGTTTGTAAAAACCATTGTGACAATTAGTATTTATCTCCCCTCGGAATCTTTTGTTTTGTTATAATTGCTTCAATTTTACTATGCATGCATTGCATATATTATTTTGAGCTATATGTCATTATTTTATTGATTGTTCATATTTCATTTTTTAAATGTATACTTTCTGTTTATATACCAAATAATGTAGTATCACATACTTTTTACTAGCTTCAATGTCAGATTGGAAGAACCATGTTAGCAATTAGCGGTAGTTTTGCTTTTGCAGAGGTTATATTGGAAAAACTAATTCAGAGGAAACTAGTACCAAAGGAGAGCACCAAGTAGTAAATTCAAAGCTGTTGAATAATTTAAATTCTAAATTTAAGTTTTTAAATTTAAATTTTAAATTTAAAAAATTTAAATTTAATTTTTTGTGCAGTTTCGAGCTGAAAGATGAACTTACACAAAATTTTAGCAGATTTCATCGAAAAATATCAATATTGTTTATTTAAATTCATTTATATTTAAATGTGTTGCTATTTTTTATTATTTGCGATGGCTTTTAATGTTTGAGGTCATCTGACTGCCGGGATGTTTCAAGATTAAAATCGACGAAACTTGATCTCAGTTAAAAGTTCACATCAAGCGAAAATTTGGTTGTTCGAATAACAAACTATTTTTTATACTTAAAGGTTGACTGCCAACAAAATTCACATTACAGTTATTTGGTATCAAAAGATTCACCATGTCTTACTCTGATGTGTTGTAGTCGCCAAATATGAGGAAATGTGATTACAAGCTCTTAAAAGCTCAAAAATAAAAAGCCGCCGTAGATCGGAATCTGCTTATTTATCTGACGTAGTCATTACAGTTTGGTTATTGTCTTGTCACTTGATGTTTTCACGTGAATTGAAAGGCCAATAAAAAGCTCAATATAAAACTTATCGTAGCACTCGTTTATGACAAACATTTCGGGTTTTACCGAAGACCCCGTATCGAATATAGATGCTCGCTACTTTACAGTTTCGTTTTGGCTTGATCAAATCGTCAAGTCGTAATCTGATCATGTGACCCAATACTGGGGGTCCCACCACACAAAGTTGTCGTCAGAATAGTCGCTTTTAAAATCACTGTCATCTCTTTTACAATCAATTTCGTCACTTTTAAAATCTCTGTCACCTTTTTCAAGTTGGTAACCAAAACAACCTCTTTCTTCACATTCGTAATTTTAATACAAATATCTATTCTGGTGGCACTGGGTTGCACTAAAAACCTGAAACTTGCTCAGTTTGAACTTCTGCTAACCAAAAGCATGGCTCAACCAGCGACCTTCACAAACTTATTGGTGATGTTTGGGAGTGTTGCTGACTACTCCGCGAAGATTGACAGCCGTCTTAAGTTTTAGGGCTACATTTCTTGTACTGAAAATAGACCGAGATTGTCTTTCATAATCACTGTCAGCCACAGATTTGGAAACGGATTTGATGTCAATGTTGTGGCATTTCATTGCCGTTTACTTTAATTATATGGCAGCTTATAAATGCTGGACCAAATGTTTCAAGCGAAAACTAGTAAAGTTTCGGTTGAACGTGTTGATTTATGGACAAAATATAAGTTAGTAAAGGTACGGCTACACGTAACAAATTTTTTGTTGGTTCTAACCAAAATCACGAAATGATTGAAACACACATAATTATTCTGCGCTGCTGGAGTCGTGCTAGCGAGCACGATTCCAGCAGCTTTTGCAATTAGTATAGTCCAAGAGACGTATAATGACACACAATAGTAAAAGTATAAGTGCCAATCAACATAGTACACACGATGCAACTGCTTAGATAGCGTTATTGTATGTATTTATTGTTTGGACGCTATAGCTACAAATTGTTTATTTTTTAATTATATTTCCTTTTTAGCAGCAAAAGTTTTGTGGTAGAAAATGTTGCCATCTTTAGCGCAATTAAGTCGGTCGCAACGTATTTACTATGGTGAATTTCCGTAATATTTTTCTTGCGTGTGGCATTATGTTTTCGTACTAGATATATCTTAAAATTTGCTAGAGTAGTGCTCGCTAACCAACAATAGCGCAACTTAAACAGTTACATCGCGTGTTCTATGTTGAATAGATTTCGTACTTTTATTGTGTGTCGCGGATACATGTCTTGGACTATACTAATTGCTAAAGCTGCTAGAATCCTGCTTGCTAATAATTTGTTTAATCGGTTAGAAGCGTTTCGTCGACGAACTCGGTGGGCATGCACAGCTCAAATAATTCTGTGAATTTCGACCGATGAATTCTGCGTTTTTCGTGATTTTGGCTAGAACTCAGAACCAACGAAAAATTCAGTACGTGTAGCCGTACCTTTAGTAATCTACAAGCACAATCATTGTCAGCTCGTCACCTACATTGATAATTGATCGTCTCATCTGTCACTTTTTAAATATCCTTGTCGTCGGGTCGTCAGAATCGTCACAAAACATGGGAGGACCCCCAATACTTCACAAATAATTTTTGCAGCACTTTTCGATCATCACAAGTGACCAACAGGCTCGTCATGATTATCAGACAATGATATATACTCCTTCGAGCTAAGGTTAAAAAGATATCAAAAGATTTGGTATCAAAAGATTCACCATGTCTTACTCTGTTGTGTTGTAGGTGCCAAATATGTGGAAATGTGATTAAAGGCTCTTAAAAGCTCAAAAACGAAAAGCCGTCGTAGATTGGAATCCGTTTATTTCTCTGACGTAGCCATGATAGTTTAGTTATTGTCTTGTCACGTGATGTTCTCCCATGAATTGAAAGGCCAATAAAAAGCTCAATATAAACTTATTGTAGCACTAGTTTATGACAAACACTTCGGGTTTTACCAAAGACCCCGCATCAAGTATAGATGCTCGCTACTTTACAGTTTTGTTTCGGCTTGAACTAATCGTCAAGTCGTAATCTGATCATGTGACCCAATACTTCGAAAATAATTTCTGCAGCACTTTTCAATTATCACAGGTGACCAAAACGCTCGTCATGTTTATCAGACAATGATATGTACTCCTTCGAACTAAGGTTAAAAAGTTAAATGAATTTTTACGGTAAGTTATAAGACATCAGTTCTAAAAATGACAGCATTACAATAACGATAAAACAGAGGCGTAAGAACAATAAACATGATTTTATTGAATGCGTGAAGTATATTTGTGAAAATATTTCGACGAATGAGGTTGCATGAAAGTGTAAACAGAAACCATCTACCACAACTACGTCACATTTGAGCCGTTTTGGAAAGAGAATCCAAACTACAGCGGTTTCGTGTGGCTGCGATTAACTGTTCGTTTTTTTAGCTTGTAGGAGTTTGTAATCACATTCTCACAAATTTTGCCTCTACTACGCAACAGAGTAAGAGATGGTGAATTTTTTGATATCAAATAACTGTAATGTGAATTTTGTTGCAAGTCAACCTTAAAACCAGTAAATTATTGTTAAAGTATTATATCGTAATATTATATTAAACTATTACTAGTTTAATATGATCAATGTTTGCAGTTGCTTCCTTTGTGACAGAAATTCCTTATCATATAAAAACCTATGATTTCATTGGATTTTTAAAATTTCATAGTATTTTAATTATATTCCATATTTTATCAGAAAGTATTGGTATACTTTTATTGTTTGCAATTGCTTTTGATGCCTGGGTTGATCTGACCTCCAGAATGTTTCGAAATTTAAATCGACAAAACTTGATTCCGGTTAAACAGTCGGATCAAATAAAAGTGCATTTATGACATTTTAATGCAGAGATTAACAGAATAAAGACACGTAATGCTGCAACTGGAATGCCATAGCCGATATCAACTGTAGCAATGATAGCAATTAGTGACATCATATCGACACATATTTTTTCTGTTTAAATCATGATTTCAAAACATTCTAACATTAAAATCACCTCAAACATCAAAAACACTCGCAAAGATAAAAAAAAACACACTTTCTGATAAAATCTACAAATATTTTGTGTAAGTTTATCTTTAAAAACTAGAGCAGAATTGACAAGCAACATACGATACCTGTCATGATACACCATCCTGACAAATAACTTTCATGGTTGTCTTAAGTAGTTACTAAAACATTAGGAGATCATTTTCTTAAAACAGCAAATTAGATAACAGTTTCAGAACGTCCTCAAACCTAGTTTCCATGTTCCATATTTCATAAAATAAATTTGTGATACATCTTTGTGTTCACAATTATCACAATTAAAATCTAGCAATAAAAAATCTGTATAACACTAGATTTGAACTCTCAACAATGCCAATGGATAATTTACAAACATGCGCACTTAACCACAAAACTAGGCCAGTCTCACTATCTCCATTACTTTTATCTACGGTATGCTTATCACGATTTCAGGGTACAAGCTAAATGGGGACACTGTTTTTATTATTGATTAATATTACCTTTTGCATTTGTATTTTCCTTTAAAAAAAATTTAAAAGCTATTGCAAAATTAGTTACCTCTTTTTTAATTTTGTAATTCTCAAATGTGATGTCTCAATTTCAAATGTCCCGCTAGCAGATTCAATTTCTGGTTCTTTCTTATGTCCATTGCTATAAAAATGTATTTTGCATTTTTACACCTGCACTGTTGTATTATCTCAAGTAAGAGTTGCATCTACATTAGTGCTGGGCACGAGTACATCTAGACCAACGAGTTTAGACTCGCCCTATTACATTCGAGTTTTTTGCGAATCGTGTAGCTGGCAATGCTTGGCATGAGTACTTCTTGGCCAACGGGTTTTTTGAGTATCTTGTTTGTTGATATGGATTTTATGTTTACATTTTCTAAACATGAGACTTATCTTAAAATTTACAATGTAATTATAACTCTATTCATTTTATTTATTATTTTTCACTATTTTTATTGACCGACATTCGTGCTCGCCGCATTAACAGGCGGGTTGTTAAATAGTGCTTAGAACACAGGGTGCATTAGACCAAGTTTTTGTTCACTCTTCTCGACGGATTCGTGTACCAAAACCCGAACCCGCAAGATCGAATTGCTCAAAATTTCAATTGCCCGAGACTCGAGAGAAGATAAACCCATGAGTTTAACAAATTTTTTTACCCGTGCCCAGTACTAATCTACATTCCCTTCCCATTCGGTCCGATAAAGTATTGGCTAAAAACAGTACGATATCTCATTTTCGAGATACCCAGTATTGAGAGGTACCAGTATCATTGTATTCAAAGTTTTAATGGATAGCTTCTGTTGCCATAGTAACCTTTTTAAGCACGCACGCACACACTCACGCACGCACACACACACACTTCTATATAGTTTAAATAGAGGTATTGGAGTACCGGAATTCAACTCCTGGGCGATGTTTTTATTTTTTAACGCTCTTTGCGTGGCTTCGAAAACACGAACGAACAGACACTGTTCTTATTATAGTAAAGACTACTGAATGCCCTGCATTGCCCAAGTAATAAAACATTCTTTGGTAGAACATTTATTTCTATTTACCAAATGCATCAGTTACCCATGATGCATCAGTTACCCATGATGCATCAGTTACCCTTTTACCATTTAAACTTTTAAACTACGTATCATGAAAAAAGTGTTTTTGTGCAGTTCAAAGGAATTAAGAGAAAAAAGAAAACAACTGTAAAGGTTTTCAAAAATTTTCAAACATGAGGTACTTTTAAATTTCATATCATCAAAGAAGTTTTTTGTTAAATTAGGTTAGGAGAAAAAATGAAACTGTAATGGTGATTAAATTTAAATGTGAAATCATTAGCAAATAATGGCTAAGTATAGTCTGTTTTGCTACGATTAAAATAAAAAACTACTTGGTATACAGTTACATGATTTTAGTTCACTTCAGCGTTGACATCATAAGGCGAAAATATTATATAGACGTATAGAGTGGTATAGAAACTTATAGCAATTATCTAATGCAATAACTGTCTGGTAAAAGTCATCAAAATCACCATCATTAAAAAATAGTGACAAAACAATATGTTAACCATAGTAATTATAGTTACCTACAATAACTTTAGCACATTTTGAAACAATTAGCAAGTAATGGCTAGATAGTCTGTCTTGCTTCAATGATTACAATGAAAAATGATTTGATAGTGATACAATTAATACAAACTGAGAAAACAAAAGAAAATTTGTGAGTAGGTTGCATTAATAATAACAATGAGTACATAAACTCTGTGTATAATAAAAGTTAAAAAAAGGTTAAGTAGTTAATGCTTAATTTAACATATTCCTGGTTTTATTTTGTTTTCTCAGGTCGTAATAATTGTATACGTATCAATTCATTTTTCGTTGTAACCATTGTAGTTGAACAAGCTATTTAGCCATTACTTGCTAATTATTTCACGTTTAAACACCTTTACAGTCATTTTATTTCTCTCTTAATTCATCTGAACTGCCAAAATACTTTCCTCGTGATATGAAGTTTGAAAGTTAAAATGGTAAATGTGGTTATATGTTAAATAGAAATCAATGTTCTGTCCGAAGACTTTTTCATTTTTTGGGGATTCTGCTAATATTTCATAAATGAAAGAATCAAGGCTATACTGTCATCGAATTGTATTTCTATTCATGGTGTTCAATGGTATTTTTGATCGTTCGTTATTTTCAGGCCCATGATATGATCCTGACTGCCCATAAGTACGTGCCATTTGAAGAGTACCGGAGGCTTCCGGAAAAATATGAGAGACCATTGTGCAAGGCCCATGACAAAGGTCTCACCCTAGCTTGTGAGGAGTGTGACGCACTTGTCTGTGAAGAGTGTGACCTCACGTCGCGATGCGATACCGGAGGAGGTAACTAAACTGAAAAGTCTTTAAAATAATGCTTATTGTTAAAACTATTTCTCCATTTTATTTACAGTGAACCCATTCCTTTGTCTCCATCCCTTTCTGGTATTGGAGTGGTATAAATTTCTAACAGAACATATTTGTCTTTACAATGAAACTAATAGTACGTTCTAGAGTGAGAAAATTAACTCCTAAAGCAAGATTTGTTTTTATTACCTTTTAAAACCAAGTACAGTATAAGCGCTCCAACAATGTAAATAATACGTTCCAAGAACATTTACGTTATAAGGAAATTACGTTATAAGAACAGTAAAAACATGTAAATTGCCTAATCCATTCCAAGATCTTCCTAAAATCATTCCTTTGGCCCTTCTAAAAAGAAAAAACTAAACTCAATGTTTTAAATTTAATGACTGTACAGTAAGTAACTGTAGTATTAATAGTTTGTATCGACAAGTTTTTTGACATTTTTCTATCACTTTCACTCATTTCATGGTTCATTATTACCACAATTTTACAGGAAGTTAAAAAAAATTTTGGTGTCCATTTACAATGATTTGTTTATTTTTTCTACACAGCATGGTCTATTCTGCTAAAAAAGTATTGTAAAATAATTGTCTAAAATAATTTAAAACAAAAATATATGCTTATTAAGAGGGGGTTCTGTCTGACCGTTCGTCACCAGGGTTCGGGGTTACGATAAAAAATAGCTTTCAGCGAGACTAAAGTTCGGGAAATTTGGCTTGGTATATTAACACTTCATCTAGGTTGGCCGATTAAAATCAAATGACCTAAATCATGATTTAAATCATCCTAAAACATCATGTTTGATTTAATTTTTTTAGAACGTCTCCATCTCAAAGGCTGACCCCCAAAAATGGGACTTATATAGGGTCTACTGTGGATATGAACTGCACAACCTGATCAAAATTGAAATAAAAACAACTTTGAATAAATTAAAGAGATGCAAAGTTGTTTTGTTATGTTGCTAATGTTTTCATGTGGCACACTTCAACAAAATAAATTACCATCATGTTAGCAGTTATGAAAAAAAGCTGATAATTGATATTTTCAAGAAAGTCTGATCGAAATGAAAAAAAATCTGATTTAAATAAAAGAAAATCCGATTTTTTTGATTTAAGAAAAATTAAGATTTTTTCCAATCCTGACTTCAATGCCTCCACCAACAGATTACCTTTAAGTATTTCCGAATTATTACGTGGCTACTTGTTTTCTGTACTTTGTTGAAAACCTGTTGATCTCTATTGGTGAACTAGATTGCCAGGGTATAATAGAGCTCTATGAGTACGTCATTTTCTATTTCAAGTGCAGCAAAAGGTATGGATATTATTTACTTGTAGTATGGTGCTTGTATATATAATAAAGAGCCCTTTGCATAGTTTTTGCTCTCAAGTGTGACAAGAAAAAAAATATTTTCAAAGCTAACAACAACATTATCATTATTGAAATCAAATTTAAGAATTTGTACCAATTTGACACTTTACGTTATATGGAATTCTTTACGTTGTACGAAGCAAAAACCTTACAGGAATTTATTACTTTATGTGGAATTTATGATATAAGAGCGTTTACTGTATTATTAATTGAAATACTCATAATTATTTTTCAGAAAAATGAGCTAAACAAAATGCAATGCATTCTTGCAAAAATATCTGCTCCAACATAAAGGTTTTGGACATACGAAGCAAATATCGAAACAGATTAATTTCCTATATCGAAGTTTCACTGTAGTTTTATCAAACCCATCGTAATAGTTGTTTTGGTTTTGCTTTTCCCCAACTAACGACGACCTCACTGGACATTCGGTAATTTTTCAGATAAAATAATATTCCAGACAAATGTTTCATTTACGCTATACAATCATTATCTGGTGATCATTATTGCATTATTTTACAACAATGTTGCAGGAATGTTTTTGCACAGTGTTGTGCAAAAGTATAGGATGCATAGTGAATGAAATGAAATAGAATGAATATGTAATGTGTTCCATAGAATTTTATCGGTATAAATTTTTCTAATGTTATCATAATGTTGTTAAAGAACATCGCTCTTTAAAAAGGCTATCCCAACAGTGGTCCATGAAGGTTATTTTGGGATGTTTGAGCATGAAAATATTGACATGCCATGTAACTGGAACGTTATGGTGTGGCATAATTTTGACCTTTAACAAAATGTCCCAGTAATGTTACAGACAAGTTATCCATTGAAGGTTTTAGAAAAGTCAATGTTATATGTGGATGTTATGGATGTGGACATCCATATAACATTGACTTGCAAAGAGAACATTATTGTGAAACATCATTTCTACTCTTACATGAATGTTACAACAATATTCTGACAATGTTTTTTCTTATAATGTTGTTTAATAGCAATTTCATTGTAGCATTTTCTTTTGCTAGTTAACTGGCTCTTTTAGAACTTTTTCGATAGTTTAATAAATACACTGGCAACAAATCTTCAAAACATAACTTAACTTTAGTTCTCCTAATTTTGCCAAACACGCATGATCTGTTTTTTGAAGTTGTCGCCCTTTGATAGGAAAAAATTATTCAAACTTGATAAAATGAAATAAATTGAAAGTTGTATTTGTTTTTTATTAAAATTTTGGAAACAGACTGAATAATGTAGACAAATTGTGTTAATCTTTAAATGTTTTATGTTAAGATCCAGTAAAGATCAATACAAGTTTCAATTTTCACACTTGATGACCAATATCAGAAAAATGACTATTATCCAATAGAACACATGCAACAGTAGAGTGCGATTGTTATACTGTACATCTATGATAATCATTGAACAGGCGATTTTTCAGGTACATGTTGGCATACCAACAGTACATTATCAACAGTACATACATACCAACAGTATAGGTTGAAGAAGAAATGTTGTGGTTGGTACATTGTAGTAGTGTTGCACTCATTTCGTTAGAGCAACATTCTACGCATTCACATCTCTGGGATTTTACCTAATGTCCTTGAGGCAACATCGTGGAAGGAATGTTTGAGTAATCATTCTCCCATTATAGTGGGAATTTTTTGCAAGATAATTTGGTGAATGTTGGGCATGTGTCTTGTGTGGAACATTTTCTAAAATGTTGCTGGAACGTTAAAAATGTGTCTACACATAATCTTGTGGCATTGTGATGAAATTTTCCTGGGATTTTTCAGAACATTCCTCGAATGTTCTGCAATTATAAAATTGTAAGTTGGGTCCATTTTCATTCTTTTTTGATGTCCAGATTTTTCAAAAGTCACTAAAACCTCTCAAACTCTAAATCATAAAAACAAAGCAAATCTTGTCTAAAAAATATAGCCCAAAATTTGATGTTAACTGACTGCCAGGATGTTTCAAGATTGAAATCGAGAAAGCTTGAAAACAGTTAAATCGCTTTAAACATCATTTGAAATGACATCACTGTAATATCATTATGCTATAATCGCTCTCATGATGCTATCATCACTATAGTTGCTTTATCAGCTATTTATTGCGTTCAAGTTGCAGTATCAACTCTTTCGCTACCGCAAGCCGATGTGACGGCTCCGGTTACCTTCTCTTTGTTGCCAGAAGCCGATACATCGGCTTTTAGACAGTGCATTAGTTTATCTATGATTGCTCAGCTTTCGCTTCAGACAGACTAATAAGATTTGGTCTTCATGAAAACAACCTTGTTGCTAACGATATAGACTGATCAGCAGACCTCTCACTAGTAGCCATAGATATATATACCTAGATTGGCCAATAGGGAAAAAGCCTGTCAGACTTAAATAGCACGACGTAGTGTCACTGTATTGTACCTCACGCTTGACTGAACTGCTGTTTACAATGAATCTAATAGGAAGAAGGTAACAAAATTACATTTATTTTCACATAACAACCATCTTGTATACATAATCCAGTAAACTAAAGCAATTCTGTGATAATATCTGATAACCACCATAGATTAAAACTATAAAAGCTATGAATTGTTTCACACAAATCATGGCCCATCATGGCATTATTTGCAACCCTCTCTTATCCCCATTCTCTCTTTTCCCCTTCTTCAAAGAATAAGTTAGAAGGGGAAAAGAGAGAAGAGGAAGGGAGAGGGGAGGGGAAATAGTCCACCCACTCAAAGAGCCAGACCTTGGCTAGGTAAATAGACTAATATGCTGAACTAAACGTGACTAATTATGATGAGTATGCAAGTATGTCTGAAGTCAAAAATGAGATAGAATGATTATTTTACAGCTGGCTATGTAGCTGGCTAAGTCACCAAAGCTGAAGTGTAATGACTGTATCACTAGCATCGTGGATATTACCAACGTTGATGTAAACCAAGCAACGAATTTCCTAATCACAGTTAAGAATCAGGGTGGCTTGACTTTGTCTTCGCCTGTGGTGATTGAGGTTTGCAACCACAGCGAGAAAGCGACAAGAGTGTTGCTTAGTAGTGCTGGATTGGTGAAAAAATTTGCCAGGCTAGCACTAATTGCCACCACTAAGAAGCCAGTCACGAAAGGACACTACCAAGTTATTTGTACAATATGCAAAAGCAAGTAAAATGTTGACTTGCAACAAAATTCACATTGCAGTTATATGGTATCATAAGATTCACCATGCCTTACTCTTGTGTTGTAGGTGTAAAATATATGAGAAGGTGATTACAAGCTCTTAAAAGCTAAAAACCTATACAGTCATACTTCAACTTACGAGCTTAATGCGTTCCGAGACTGAGCTCGTATGTTAATATACTCGCATGTTGGTGCAATTTATTTATATATCGAACAATTAAATATATATTGTTTAGTTTCCACACTTTAAAAATGCAAATAAAACACTCAAAACAAGATATTGTAACAGAAAGAACATGTTGGTTATTGTCATAATTTACCACATGCTTTCAAAAAGCAACAACTAAAAAATAATACAGGGAAATGTTATTATTTAAAATGTAAAATTAAATACATACAATAGCAGCTAATGCTAGCATTTGCGAGGGAGGGAGATATAAGTTATCCTTCGTTACAACAGTTGTCTTTGATAAATTTGAATTTTATCAATGTCTTAAAAGACAAACTCAGAAGCAAAGCTAAAAGCAAACTTTTATTTTTAACTGAACGTAATTAAAATTTCTTCGGCGTTCGTAGTTTAAAGTTTCTCGCTGGTTAGCTAATTTTTCCTTTGTTTCGCTTTCACGACTAGCCGGCCGTCTTAAAATAAATCTATCTAAATACGTTCGCCTTTGTCGCCCTTTCAACATGTTGCGATTAGGACGAACACAGGTGTCGTCACAAAGGGTTAATGCACGACCACTAGCCAACTTGTCCGAATGTCTATTTTTATAATTTTGATAGATAGCACCGGCCTTTTCACGTAGCATCGTTTCAGTTACGCTGTCACCGGACAATTGTTTATCTTTTATCCAATTAAATGCCTGAGCAGTCTCTCCATCAGCAGTCGTGAAGATCGCTGCGCCGTTTAGAAACTATGGTTAGTCCTTTTGCGAACTAAATGCCCTGAATATAATCCTTCTGTTTGATAATTGTGGATGTATTTCTGTCATATTGCTGAGCTAGCTCAATCACGCATACACATTTCGCATATTTTTCAATAATCTTCTGTTTAATATCAACTGTTATCATTTGCTTTTTCTTTGCATCATCTTTCCTTTTACTGGCAAACTTTCAGTCAACGCAGAGTACTTTTAATTCACATACAGTGTAATTCTGCACTGAAAATCGTGCACAAAATCGCAGTACCAAAGTATAAACCTGAGGAGTTGAAAAATACAGAATGATGCTGTTTTCATAAAACACCTTCGGCATACTTGGCAACTGACTCACGTGCTCGTATCTCAAACATGGCTCGTATGTTAGTACTGAAACTTGCTTAAAAGCTGGCTCGTATCTCAAGTTTCTCGTACGTTGGAGCACTCGTAAGTTGAAGTATTACTGTACTTAGTAATGTTTAGTTCAACATGATATTAGTCTTTTACCTAGCCATGGTCTGGCTCTTTGGGTGGGTTGGCTATTTGCCCCCCCCCTTCTCCTTTCCCCCTTCTCTCTTTTTCCTTTCTCACTTCTTCTTTGGAGAAGGGAAAAGAGAGAATGGGGATAGGAGAGGGTTGCAAATAAAGCCCTGATGGCTCATGATTTGTGTGCAACAATTCATAGCTTTTATAGTTTTAATCTATGGTGGTTATCAGATATTATCACAGAATTGCTTTAGTTTACTGGATTATGTATCCAAGAAGGTTTTTATGTGAAAATAAATGTAATTTTGTTACCTTCTTCCCATTAGATTCATTGTAAACAGCAGTTCAGTCAAGCGTGAGGTACAATACAGTGATGTTACGTCGTGCTATTTAAGTCTGACAAAGCAACCGATGGGAATAGCTATTATTGGCCAATCTAGGCATATATATCTATGCTAGTAGCTCACTAATTATCAAACAGAAAGTTCACCGCGGAAAATCATGGACAAAAAAGAACACCGCGATCGTTTAAACTGTAGAAGCTTTTAATATTCTTAGCCATTGGAACCACAGTAACTATATATCGAGTGATTCTGACTCTTTAGTGCATGTATTTCATGTGAAAAACTGTAATAGTAACCGAATATTTAGGCCGCAGTCAAATACGACTATCGAAATTGCTGGCAAAATATTGTTGGTAATGTTTGCAAAAAGTTTTGCCGTTTTTAAATGAAGTTAATTTAAGATAATTTTAATTTTCGTGAATGAAGTATCTCCTTTTCAACAACCTGTTCTTTAAGTTAGGTGGATATCTTCTTTCTTTCTCAAGTTATCACAAAAATTAGTGACGTTAGGTCACCATTTGTGTGAATAGAAAAATTAAATTCGGCCAGAGCTGGAAATAAATTCGGTAGCGAAAGAGTTAAGGGTCTCTGTTCTGTTAGTCTCTTTGCAACTATAGATGTCATAATCACACTTTTGCTTTATCTGAGTGTTTTAACTGTCATCAAGTTCTGTTGATTTTAATCTTGAAACATCCTGGATGTCAGATCACCTCAAACATCAAAAACAATCGTCAATGATAGAAAAATACTGACACTAAAATATATTTAAGTTTTGCCCAGGTTCATCTATATTCTATAAGAACTATGACAAAATTAATAAACTTTCTTTCTGTAGAAGTGAACACAGTTTGCTCTACAACAGTTTGTGCGTTTTCTTTCTGTAGGAAGCCTGCACAAGTTCCGTTCTTTGGCTAAATCTATAAAGCAGTTTGCCTCTGACTATGGTAAGCTGATAGCATCTGTCTCAGAGCAGCACTCAACCTTCACTAAAAAGCAAAAGGAGACTGAGGCTACATTTGAAGAGCTGGTTGTGAACTACAACTTGGAAGAGAAGTTGGCAGCTGTAGACTTGGTTGCTGAGCAGCAGGTAAGTCTGAACTTTTTGTTCACAGTCTATTAAAGTTCACAGTCTATGTCGGTTCTCAAGGATAAATGTAATGACCATGGACTATCCTCATCTACCTGTCTTTTCCATAATTTTATGAGAGTATTTTTAATTTTTGTGATCGTGTTATCATATAAAAGAACACAATGGTCATAAAGACCTTTTGTTAGCTGGTATGCGTTTGGCTTTATGGTTTTCTATCCTTGGATCTTTGTCAATATTTAATAGTTTTATTCTTAAATAATAGGACCACTTTTTGTATGAAAGCATGCTTGATTTCAGTGCTAAAGTGGTTAGCACTTTGGTTACCATTTCTACCTGCCACTTGCCATTAGCCTGGCACCTTGCCAAAGACTAATTTGACTATGCTAACTACTATCCGTATCATTAAATTTATCAATATGAGCCGTGAGAGCAAGCTTTAGTCATGTTGTGTAGAATGCTATGCCTATTTTCACCCACATAGCAACATATTTGGCCCAATGAATCTACCAATCTCACTTAGCTTAATTCGTAAGATATTTGCCTGGTGAATGAGAGGTTCCCCGATCAAATCCAGCATCAAATGGATACTTCACTACTAAATTTTAATAGCTATTGCTATACAAACCGAACCGCACACATGCATACAAACTTTGAGATTTATATCTGTAGAAATACTGTATCCATATATTCCTATTTCTCAAAGTGGGTCATGCGTGTATTCATTCATCGATGTGATTGTCCAGCTATAGCTATTAAAATCTTGGAATTTAGAATCCGTATCGCAGAAGATTTGATCTCGCAACCTCCCATTTGTCAGTTCGACATCTTACTAATTAAGCCAAATGATCTTGATAAGTTCGCTAAAAATATATGGGAGCAATTACACTACTGCTTTCTGTCACAATGCAAAGTGATGGCGTAACATCGTGAGAAGCGGTAGCTCTTATTAGTAAACTTACACAAATTATACATTGGTAATTTGCCAGGCAAATCCTATTACTTCTCATTGTTTAAAAGCTGGTTTATAATACCCTGGTAACGCCGGGCATCCAACAAGTATATTAATATAATTGGTAAGTTTATAATATACATAATTATTTTATACTTCTTATAGTTAGTGCGTATGTGTGTCCAGCTATAGCTATTAAAATATTGGAATAAAGAATCTGTATCGCAAAAGATTTGAACTCGGACCCTCCTGTTTGCCAATCCAACACCTTAATATTTTTGCACAAACGAGCTTGATAGCTTCCTAGGCGGTAAATGGGAGCAAATACGCAATGGCTTTCCATTACTAGGCAGGGGGATGGCATAACGTCACAAGAAACTAGTAGCTCTTATTAGTAAGCTTACTCAAAATATCCATTGGTAATGTGCCAGGCTAATAGCAAGTGGCAGGCAACTCTCATCATTAACTCTCATTGTTTATAAGCTGGTTTTTAAACTCCGGGCATCGCCGGGTAGCACAGTTAGTACATATACACTTTGTTTTTGGACATTCCTTAATCTTTTTTGTATAAAATATGTTTTACATATTTACACGTGAAAACAATTAAAACTAAAGGTTTATGATTATTGTGTATCGTGTACCCCCCAATCAAGACAAGGAATCCATAATCATCTGGAAATGATATTTGTCTATTTAGGTGATATTTTTAAAATTTGTAGGGCCAAACCTTCATGTCCTAATCAATATTACGAGTATCTCCAGCTGTAACGATTGAAAGACTTGATCTGTTATTTTGTGTTACATGCCATTAACTGGATGGTGCCACAAATGTATATATTGGGACTGCTACAATTTGGTACCGAAACGTTTTGCTTAACTTGTGAATGTCTGCAATATTTGTAAAAAAGGTTTTTTGTAACATGTTTAGACTGTAGCAATGTTTCAGTTTCAAGCTTGTTATGAACATCAAGTTGTAGTAGTGAGAAATTATTCATTACTAGTACTAATAATATACAAATCAAAAATAGTAGGACAACTCTCAAACCCATAATGCCTGTCAAAACTGTCTATTATACATCTGGTATTGCAAACACACTGTTTCAGACAACTTTTAAGGAAATTTATGGATCCATAAATTTATTGAGTATTTATTTAAATAAATATTTTTTGTTGGATTAACTGACTATAAAATGAGCTCCAAATTAAAGTTTATTTGTGTCCAATCGAAAAAGTTCTTTATCTATATATATATATTTTTCGAAGTCTGTCATCTGTTTTCCTTCGATATGTCTAGCTATAGCTATTAAAATATTGGAATAAAAAATCCGCACCGAAGAAGATTTGATCTCAGACCCTCCCGTTTGCAAGTCCCCGCCGTACAAATTAGGTCACAGAGATTGATTTGTTTGCTAACTCGTATATGTCGCTATATGGGAGCAAATACCCAATGGCTTTGCGTACTACGCAGGGTCATAGCATAACGTCACAAGAAGCTGGTAGCTCTCATTACTAACTCTTTCACTACCGCAAGCCGATGTATCAGCTAGAGTTACCTTTTCTTTGTTGCCGGAAGCCGATACGTCGGTTTTCAGACAGTATGTTAGTTTATCTATGATTACTCAGTTTTCGCTCAGATAAATCTATAAGATTTGGTCTCCATAAAAACGAGCTTGTTGCTAACGATATCGACTGATCAGCAGGCCTCTCACTAACGGCTCAGTGATTATCAAGCCGGAAGTTCACCGCAGACAAAGCGCGGACAAAAAAGAACACCGTGATCGTTTAAGCTGTAGAAGCTTCTAACATTCTTAGCCATTGGGACTCCAGTAACTATATATTGAGTGATTCTAACTTTTCTAGCTTTTCTTTCTTGTTGGTGAAGTTTGTAAAGATTTTTGCCGTTTTTAAATGAAGTTAATTTAAAGTTTTTTCCAGATAAAATATCTTTTTTTCAACAACCTGATTTTTTCAAAATAAGTAGATATCTTCATTTTTTCTCAAGTTATCAGAAAATTAGTGACGTTATGTCAATATTGTGTGAATCAAAAAAATGAATTAGGGCAGAGCTAGAAATAACTTTGCTAGCAAAAGAGTTAAGCGTACTCAAATTTTCCATTGGCAATCTGCTAGGCTTATAGCAAGTGGCAGCCAACTCTCATTACTTCTCATTGTTTATAAGCTGTTTTAATACCCAGGCAACGCCGGAAAGCACAGCTAGTATTTTAGAAGAACTAGTAAGCTTGCCAGTTCCTTGCACTGTGAGAGAGCGTCATGAGTAATCAGTATGTAGAGAGTTGTCTGAATAAGTGGTAAGGTGACCAAGTGGTGTAGTGGTAGCATCCTGCCCTAGAATCCCTAGTCTGATGCCTGGAGTTTAATTCCCGCGTGTGTCAGTCTTTTTTAACGCTCTTAGCATGGCTTTAGACAGACCTGGCTCTTATTATAGTAAATATTTATGATTCATACCTTTCAGTTGATAACATGTTTTACCATGTCAGCAACCTTCATCAGGCACTGTGACTAGTAGATGCAGGTCTGTAATAGGCACTTAGTATCAGATGTTGGATTGGTTTGGTTGTTATATGCAGACAACTTTGCTCCCTAACTTTTAGAAGTGGTGCAACTGAGAAAAATTTACATATATATATCAAATTAAATATCGTTTTCGCAGATTGCTGAAATACGGCGACGAGCAGAAATAAGAAAAAAGCAAATCAGGGAGTTTCCTGCAAAAATGGATGTAGTAGTGACGAGATACTCTGAAGGGCTTGTTAAAAATGAGCAGCAGCTGGATGACCTTGAAAAGACCTTGAGCAAGCAAATGCGAGAGTTGCATATTGTGGAAGTTATCAGAAAAAACAAGGAAAATCGTAACAATATTGAAGAAGCAGAAAGCTTAGAGACAGGTGACTGTGATATTCTCTGCACCATGGTGGTTGCGCCAACTGGTGAGTGCCATCAATTAGAACAGGATGACCTAGTTTTACTCGCACACATACAACTTAATAGTTAAAAGTTGGAAACCACCTTGCAGTGAATGAAACTCATCGCAACGAAATTCAGAATATCATCAGGCAAGTTCTGATTTCACTACATTAATCTAAAATAAAAATCTTTGTTGCAGTTCTCCTATGACAGATCTGTAAAAATAATTAATTGAACTTTTAGTATAATTACTAGTACTCTTGCTAATCTTGTGCACTGTGAAAGATCGCCATGAGTAATCAGTATGATTACCCCATAGAGTGGTATGGTGACCGAGTGGTGTAGTAAGTGCTTGCCATGGTATCTGATGCCACAGGTTCAATTCCCATGTGAGGTAAACTTTTTTCATAACACTTTTAGCATTTCTTTGGTCAGACGGACAGACTCGGCTCTTATCATAGTAAATATTGCTATTATTAGCGCTGCGAAATCTATACAGACGATTTTAAATCACAAAATTCAAAACACATTCTCCATTTGTCAGTGTGGCGTACTTCCCAATTGACATTGTCATGGATTTCCCAGTTTTCTGTTTGCCTTTTTGTACTGTAAGGTTTCAGAGAATCTGAAAAATTTACTATTCAAATCTGAAATCATACTTCGGCAGTATACAGCAAAGTTCCATATTGCTGACATTTAGGTGTCGGCAGTTACACATTTCGACAAGTGCGCAATTTCGATCACTTCAAATATAGTGTAAGGCAAGGCTTCTTTGATGCACTTGGTTAGTCGTTGTGTATTTTTTTAATCTAAATTAACTTACTGCTACCCGACGCCCTGCACCATGACTAGCTATGATACTGCACATATAGGTTCTCATTGCATCTAATTTTTTCCATTTCTCACAGATCGGTAGGTTTTTCAACGAAATAAAACCAATGATCTGACATTGTTAAATGAAGTAAGCCATTCAACCCACTTAATTTCATTCTACTTAGGTAAGTTTAACCTGATTTAATTGACAGGAAGAGATGCTGACATTGGAATCCTTTTGAGGCCCCTGCTGCCATCAAGGTTGGTGAAGTTCTTCAACGGAGTATCAAATGGCAGAAAAGCTGATATATTAACACTGACAGCCCAAGGAAATGTTCTTCTCTACCATAAAAATAAAGTCCAGCTTCTGGATACGCATTGCAAGAAAGTCAAGTTTTCCGTAGACGTTTCAAATGTGGTTTCCCTAGAGCAGCATCGTGAATTCATTTTCATTGTTACGTACGAAAACAATCGTTTAAAGTGCTGGAGATGCTCGCTAGACAGCTCACCAATTATTGCAGATGTGATCTTTAATTTCCGCACTGACTGCTTGTATACGAAACATCAGATCGTTGTGCGGCCTGAAGAGATCATTGCGATTGATAACTCCAGTTACTTTCACAAACTGAGGATCTATGATTTTTCTGGTAGCTTCCTTCGTAATGTTTTAGTGGCGCAACCAGTTCAAGAAATTTGCCACCTTCCTGGTGAGTTCATTCTTCTCAAGGATGACCGGAATGTCATTCGAAAATATGACATCACTTCCTCTCCAGCTGTAGAAGTTTGGCGTGGTCCAGAAGATGCTTCTTCTATGTCTACCGATAGTGTGGGATTATGCTATAGTACTCAATATCAGTACAATACACAGCAAACAATAAGATTGTTCTGGTCAAACTCTGCAAAAGGTATTAACTATGTGTAGTTTATTATAACAGTAGTCATGAGACGAGGTGTATACATATATATGTATAGTCATCATTATATATACAAACATATATATATATATATATTTATATATATATATATATATATATTCATATATATATGTTTGTATGCATCTATATATATATATATATATATATATATATATATATATATATATATATATATATATATATATATATATATATATATATATATATATATATATATATATATATATATATATATATATATATATATATATATATATATATATATATAAAACTCAGTGTTTGTTCTTTGTTAAACTCTGTGCCCAGCTGTAGCAGTAACAGAAATTAAAAAACCACTTAGCACTGGATTTGATCTTGGGACCTCCAGATTTAGAGGTGGCAAACTTAACCAGTAAGCTACAAGGAATACAATGGTTTCATTGGGCAAATAGTCATTACATGGGCTGAAAAAGTATTACCGCTTAAAGCTCTTGCTTTGGGTTGACAATTAGCACTGTTAATGGTAACAATTGTCAAGATGGCCTAAAACTCGGGTTTTGTTTTAGTAAAGATCCAGGTAAGTTACTCAAATTCATTAGTCATACATATATATGTAGATATGCACATATATATTATATCTTTATATATCAATATTAAAGTTAATTGCAGTCTGCCCATCATCTGTTTGGATGTCTGCCTGTTCAGCTATAGTTATTAAACGCTTGGAATTGAAAACTTACTGCGTGCCGGATTTGAACTCATGGTGATTGCAACCGCAAGTTTCAAAACCACGTAGCTAACCACTAAGCTATACAGTCCTTAGCACAAACACACTCTTATCATATATGATATACCCTTTTTTAAATTGCACACGCTAAATGGCGTATTAATTGAAACTCTATGAACACAATGCTTTTTAGTGTTTTTGTGAACTTCTATTTTCGGTTTTTCGCTTTTTTATTGCTAACTCGCGGTCAAGGCTAATGATTTTCATTCGGACAATTGTATTATCTCAAGTAGAAATAGCCTCTACATTCTCTCCCCGTTTAGTCAGACAAAGTACTAGACAATAACAGTCCAAAATCTCATTTAAACACTTGTACCAGTATTAAGAGGTACCAGTATCGTCAGGTGAATGACCTGAAGGATGAATATCTTCAGGTGGAACAATAACCTTTTTTATACACACACACTTCTATGAAAAATTGTTATTATTAATTCAACATATTCAGGATTTTTATTTTGTTTTCTCAGTTTGTATTAATTGTATCATTACCAAATCATATTTTATTGTAATCGCAACAAAAGCAACACATTTAGCTATTACTTGCTAATTATTTCACATTCACATTTAAACACTTTTATAGTTGTTTTATTTTGTTTCTTAATTTATGTCACCTGCACAAAACATTTTCTTCATGATATGAAGTTTGAAATTTACAGTTGTTTGACAGAGTTTGAAAACCTTTACAGTTGTTTTATTTTTTCTCTTAATTTATTTAAATTGCACAGAACACATTTCTCATGATTTGAAGTTTGAAAGTTAGAATGTTAACTGTTGTCATGTTAAATTAAAATATTTTCTCTGTGCAAGACTTTAATTACCCGGGCAAAGCCGAGCATTTAAAGATGTGGTTGCGTCAAAAAGGTCGAATTAATAAAATTAACTCATTCGCACGCGACTAATTTCTAGGCGATTAGCCCCAGATACTGCTAATTTTTTATATAAAGTTGCTGTAATTCAAATTATTACTACAGGAGATAGACTTGAGTTAATTTACTCATTCAAATTTCACAAAAACTAGCCAAGCCTCCTCTTTCAAATTGTATTACATTCATGTAGTCAACTCATATCCCTTTAATGTAGATCTGTGCCTCAAATAAAGTAGTTTCGGGAAATTTCAAATTTTGAAAAAAATTGTCATTTGCTGAAACAACGTTAGATTTGCACCATAAAAATTGCAAAACATACAAAGTTCGACTATAGTTACTTATTTATTACATACAATACATAGGTATGAATATTATTTATACATATGCAGTTAGAACATGAAAATCATGAAACTCTAACTTTGAACTTTCCCTCACGAATATCATCCTACAAACAAAAGCATAGCAAATCTATATGCCAATATAACTCAAATAAAACATCATGAAATTGTTTCAAATAATAAGAATATGTTCAACAACTCTGTTCTTGACTTTTAAGACTTCATAGACAGCTCTAAAAATCAATATGATCCAATCGAAACTGAGAGATAACAATAGTCTGACTGCGGCTGGCAGCCTGAAGAGGGCATTTTTATTCGAGCATAACGATTCAAATTGGCAAAATTGAAAGTTGAAAAAACTTTGAAACATTAAAAATAATGTTTTAATTTGATTTATGCAGACTTTCAATGTCTTACCTGTTGCGTCTTACCTGTTTTAGTTAGGTAGAATGTGTATGCAGTATATGTGTGACTATGAAAATCTTAATGATAAAACCTGGCCAGGCTAAATCCCTAAATAAATACTCTAATTTTCAAGTTGCCATTTTATCGAGAATGGACTTTTTTACGCATGTGCAAAGCATAGTCTATATTGGCGTCGGTAATAGTTTGGCACAACATTACCACTTCTGAATCGGCATACCTACTTTTGAAGTTGAAAAAAATTACCGCCAACGATAAAATTTCAAGTCGGAATGGTGATTTCCGGTTTTGCTAGATATTGAGATGGATGTATTAATTTGGTTATAACTCTTGCCAGAGACGTCATAGAAGCATATTTAAATGTTTGCTTGATTGGCCAGAAATTTTTATTTGTAACTAACCAAAAATTATTTTTCATACTTCCAAAATATCGATGCAAGGAGTTGGTAAATCTCAGACGCGAGTTTACTCGCGTTGGGTGCTTAGCAACGTTATAAATACGCAAGTTAACTCGCGCCTGGGTGCGAATAAGTTAAGACCAATAAAAAGCTAAAACATCAGCTACAATTTGATGTCATTTTTGTCTTTGTAGACCAATCCTGTCCAGAGATATATGTGTTTGAATGTGGGCACCTTTTAAAAAACTCACATTCCAGCGGGTGCTTCATTCGTGACGTAACTAGTGATACATTTGAAAAGAGCCCACAAACGATAAATATAGGATCGCTTCATTAGCCAATCATCAGCACGAAACTTTTATAAGGCCGTAATAATTGTTATCATTTGTAAAACGCTTTGTCTGTGATCTGTAATGTGTGAATGTAGGGATTTTACTCTATTATTAATTCGCATGGACATCAATATTTACCAAATTCATTAACATCGTTACTTTAATGAATTACTTGATCGACACGTTTTATTGACAAACAACCGAATTGTAAAGATTGCTGTAAATTTACTGCGAAGGTGACTCCGAGTTTTCTGGGCATCAGGCGGCTAAAGTGTTACGGAGGAAAATAGGAGAATTGAGGTAAATTTATCTTTTACTTTGAGTTTCCTATAGATATACTGTTGAGTTTACATTCAGATTATACTTCCCTGTTTGAGGTCATAATGTAATTTCCTGCGCGTGCGCGATACATATGTACAGTGAGTTATTGACGGCTTCTTTTTAATCGATACCATCTAGCAATACAATTGCTTAGATTGATGAATATACTAAAGGTAATTATTTTAGTAAGCATTAATACATGTACTAATTAATAAAATTATAACTTTTTGCTACCACCAATCATCGTCTTATAATTTTTTATTGTTTCAACTAGCTATGTTTGCTTCAAATTTTCTTTGGCAGTTTTAGCTAGTAAACTAGATTTATGATTTGACTTTAGATGTTCCCTTCTAACTTGTAGAAAGTTAAGAAAATTGATTGATCAATGTAAATCTTTAACTTCCAGAACCAAAGCTTCGAATCATTGGCTTGGCGTACTTTTGCTTTTGTTAAACATATTTTAATTTTTCAAATTACAATCACAATCTATCTAACTCCCAATCTGAAAGCTTTCAGGAGAAATGCGTTAGAATGACATATCTACGAATGACATATATTTATTGCATTTGTTTCATTGATTACAGGATGTTTATGTGGTCTCACCAGCCGAAGCGGCTTTGTCAGGATGGAAGCTGCCATAAATCGGAAAGAGAGACTTGAATATGTGCTCTATATTTTCGTATGCATATTTACAAAACATGCTGCATGTTTTGCTTGAGTATGCTACAGTAGATGAATTTGTCTTATTGTTTGAGCTGAAACTATGTGAGTGGCCATGACTTGGATTATGGATAGATATTTTTAAATGAAATCTTCATGCCAAGATGAAAAATTTTTGCTTGTAAAAATTATATAATAAAATAATATTGTGGAAGATAATGCAAAACATTGAATATATCATAGCCCCATTGACACTTGTGCTGAAATATTTTCTGATAGATGTATTTATCAAGTGCAATCAGTGCTGCATGGACGGCCCTTTTGCATAGCCCAACAATTTGTTTAGTACTTGAATCAACTAATCAAATGTGACGAGTGAATTTTTTTCTACACATTGATACCAATAATGACTCGACAACGTTGACAGTCGACTATACAATTTTACTAACGGTAGTAAGAAACTAGTTTTTGGTGAGGGCAATGATATTCAGCCCCACCCCCAGAATAGGCGACATGCACAATGTGGGCGGGGTTTTTGGGAGGTCGTATATCATTAGTGTGGGTAGTGACGGAACTGCCGATACAAAGACCTTATTTTACATAGTTTGCTTGACAGAATTACCGTAGACCGGTAGAATTGGTAGTCGGTAGTAAGATGCAATTACAAGTACACAAGTAGGTTGCAAGTACACAGCATTTAGAAGAAGCTAATATGACAAGTTTTTAATTTTTCTTGTTTGAGGCCTTAAGACATTGGTAATAATGTATCTGTAGCTGGATTTAAAATTTTATTCTAGCCAACATGAGCAAGTACAAAATAAAATATATACCAATTGAGCCGCGTAAGACTAGACTTTTATCGCAATAGCCGATGTAAATATGAGATATAGAGACAGGTTGTATAAAGCATTACATCATTTTGGGCAAGTCTGGGCATGTTTTTTTGGCCTGAGCGTTTTTACTGCGATCAAATTTTTTTTATTTTAATCTTTAAACATTTTGACAATGAGATCGCCTAGCACAACAAACAATATTTCAGCTGATAGAAAAAGGAAAATACTTTCTTTTACAATCAACTCAAATTTGACGCAACCACATCTTTAACTAGTATGTTTATATATGTACGTATATGAATACATACATATGTATATATTTATACATTTGTGCGTATATATTATATGTACATATATATATGTATAAATATGTATAAATATATATACAGTAGGTGAGTCCTCTAACGTATACCTCCTATTACGCAAATTCAAGATAATGTAAAGAATTCATGTGAAGTTTTTGCTTAGTACTATTAGAAATTTCCATATAACGTAGTGTGAAGTCAGGCAAGTTCTCATACTCGATTTGAATGGTAACCGATTTTGGCATCATGGTAACCTAAACGAGTCAATAATGAACTCTTCAAAATTACCAAATTCTATCATTTCAGCATCTTGCATGAGGGAACTTGAACTGGAAGAAAGGAAAACCATCACCTCAGTGTCTGTCAACAGTGACATGCTGGCTGTCATAGCTGACAGCGTCTGCCATCTTTACTACATAGAGTTCAGAAAATCAAATTAAAAATTGAAATTTGAAGGACCAGATTTTCCTCTACCACTCGTTGATGAAGAATGGTATAGACAGGTTCTTGCCGGTCCATCCTCCAGACTAGTTCATGCTTGTCCGGTATATTAAGCTTCTTCAACCAATATTTGCCTTGAATATTATGAACTCTATTTAAAATGTTTCGTGTTATTGAGGAGCCTTCTTTGGCTGAAATGTCTGACACAAGTTTGTGGTATGAAATTTTGGATGATGTTCACCTTGAAGGTTGACTTGCAATAAAATTCACATTACAGTTATTAAGTATCAAAATATTCACCATGTCTTACTCTGTTAAGTTGTAGGTGCCAAATACGTGGAAATGTGATTACAAGCCCTTAAAAGCTCAAAAACGAAAAGCCGCCGTAGATTGTAATCTCTTTATTTATCTGACGTAGTTATTACAGTTTGGTTATTGTCTTGTCACGTGATGTTCTCACGTGTATTGAAAGGCCAATAAAAAGCTCACTATAAAACATATCGTAGCACTAGTTTATGACAAACACTTCGGGTTTTACCGAAGTCCCCGTATTAAATATAGATGCTCGCTACTTTACAGTTTTGTTTCGGCATTATTCAATCGTCAAGTCGTAATTTGATCACGTGACTCAATACTTCACAAATAATTTTTGCAGCACTTTTCGATTATCACAGGTAACCAACAGGCTCGTCATGATTATCAGACAATGATATGCACTCCTTCGAGCTAAGGTTAAAAAGTTTAACGATTTTTTACGGTAAGTTATAAGATATCAGTGCTAAAAGTGACAGCATTACAATGACGATAAAACAGACGCGTAAGAACAATAGACATGGTTTTATTGAATGCGTGAAGTATATTTGTGAAAATATTTTGACGATTGAGGTTGCATGAAAGTGTAAACAGAAACCATTCTGTAACAACTGCGTCCCATTTGAGCTGTTTTGGAAAGCGAATCCAAACTACGGCTGTCTCGTGTGGCTGCGATTAACTGTTCGTTTTTTAGCTTTAGGAGCTTGTAATCACATTCCCATATATTTTGCGCCTACAACACAACAGAGTAAGACATAGTGAATCTTATGATACCAAATAACTGTAATGTGAATTTTTTTGCAAGTCAACCTTTGTTGAAAGGTTTAATGAGTCCAACTGTCTACTGCACTTACAGCTTGAGTTTAAAGATTCGAAGATAAAGTCAGTTTTTGAACTCATTGCTTAACTTTGCTTTTTACAGTTTATGTTAGAAAATATAGTATTGTGCAGTCTTGTAAAGTATATGGCAAATATAATCAAAACATCTTTACAGTCAAAATACGTTTTGGTGGTCTGGATTTTACAAGGTTAAATGTAGCGATTTACTGACAACTTTTCACTTATATTGAAGTGAGCTTATTCTAGTCACTCACTGATAAGGTTGGGACGGGGGGAAACAAATAGATTGTACATATAACTATCATCATAAACGAAAGAGCTTTCTAAGACATTCTGGTGCAGACTTTTTTGCGTCAGACTTCTTAGCACTGTTATTTTCACACCAAAGAAATTATGTATGCGTATATACAGTAAATAGATAACCTAATAATAAAAACAGGAAAATTCAAAAAACATTCTGTTCATAAAATTTAACCCTAAAAGAACTTTCCTTGAAATGCATAAAAAATTAAATTTTTACATTCACATTGCCAAAAAATGATTGAAGGAGCTCGTGAGCTACATCTGTCAAATACGTAAATGTAGCCCTGAGGTACAATCCTTCTTTTTCCACTTTTACTTACAATTTGTTGAGCCATAAGTCACAATGAATGATGTATTAATTCTGGACTTGTGACCTGCACCAAAAATCGTCAACCCAAAAAATTCCATTTTGACCAGAGCATTACCTGTTTGTGCCAAATACTTTAAAAAAATCAGTGCGCTATTACTAAGTTGATGCCTACATATTGAAACTAGCCTCCATGTATACTTCAAGACAGTAGTCATGAAAAAGAGATCAGATGACACAAGACCGCCTGGATGGCTTGCAATATTTCATATACCTGATGCTATAAATGCTCCTTCTCATTAGCAATGTGCTACGCAACCAACGCTAAAGTACATTGCGTTGTGTAGTACATTGCGCAACGCTAAAGTAGATGTAGGACAAAAGATTACAAAAGAACACATTTGCCAAGTTGCAAAATATCAGCCTGACAATTGATAAATTTGGAAATGTACGACGGCAAATCAAGAATTTTAGACAATAAGTAATTACCACATTGTGTTGAGTAGATCTTTTTTATAAGTTTTGAGGAATCAAGAAATCCGTAAATATTGTATGACAGTGAAGACATCGTGCATTGCTAACAACAATTTCGTGCACAGATATAACATTTTTCTCAAGAACAAATTTAACGGTTTCACCAATTTAATTCGTTGTTTGACTATGCTGTCAATCTCTACTTCTTTTTGTAGTATAATGTCATCCATCTGTCCTAAGTGATGGTTGGATGATGAGAAAAGTTTGCCTTGTATGGGATTTGAACTTGGGACATTTGGCCTAGCAGCCTGACACTTTTCCACCTCCGCCTTTCCAGAGTATTATAGTTGCGCTTATTCTACAGTAGAACCTCGGTTCTCAAACGATTCGGTTTGAGTAATTACCAACCTACACCTACCGACTAACTCGGTTTCCGGCCAAAAAGTTTGAGATATGTTCCTCTCGGATCTTGAACATAAAATCGTTTCTCGAACAAACCGGAGCATGCGCATTGGAATTAAACGTTTAGAACAGCTCCGGAAACAGCATGGAAACATTCGTTTCCAAAGCTTCACAAACAAAAAAAGACGCTGAGGAAAAACAAAAAATTGTTTGCAAAACACTGAATTTAAAAAGGCATCGATGGCTCAATAAATTCTTTACAAGAAGGAAGGAACCATCTGGGATGACGTCTGTTCTATTGAAAAGATTTTATAGGGAGACCCCTCCTCCAGTCAAATTACCCCTAATTATTTTGGAAGAGGATTCTCCTTCAAAGATGCGAAGTAAATGTGCCATTGCTGAGTATATTTTCTTTTTCACACGATTTGCGATGAAACTGATATGTTGCATTTTTTACTGTTTCATTATCAATTTCTGCAATTTTTGGTATTGTATCTTAACCTTTTTGATGCTTTAAAAGCAAAACCTACAAAATGTTTACTTTTTCATTTCTTTTTTCATCATTATAAATAATGATGAAAGAAAACATTTTAATCCTTTATTAAAATTAAACACGATCTATATCTAATCGTTTTATGTACAGTATGCAATATACAGTACAGTTTATGGTGTAAAATTTGGAACAAATACTTTACTGAAGTTGTTTTCTAGATTTGGAACGGATTAAAATTTATATGCATTAATTCTTATAGGAAAAATTGTTTCGAATCTCGAGCAACTCGGTTTTTGAAAACCCTTCTGGAATGGATTATGTTCGAAAATGAGGTTCCACTGTAGTTATGTTCATCCTTACCCTCATGTTTCGTCGGCACATCTGACACGGCATGCACATTTTTGGTAAAATTTTTACATATATGACAGTGAAAGGGTTAATGTGTGTGTAGGTTAAGTGTGATGTAGAAGTTGTAAGTTGGCAGTGGTATCGTTGCCAAGGAGGTGAAGGAGCTGGTGAAGAATTTATTCCGACCATTGATATAGAGGTACGAGATTGAGAGAATTGAAAAGGAAGAAAATGAAAACAAGAATGAAAAGAGAGAATTTAAGAGAAAGAGAAAAAGGTTTTTAGAGGATTGAGGTAGTAGTGGTGGAGGATGAAAAAAATACCGATTAAGATAAAGGGAAAGTGAAGCAATGGTGACAGCAGAAAAATGAGAGGTTAGTGGAGTTGGTAACAATCGAGTGGCTACAGGTGGTAGTACAAATAAGACAAAACTACCTTTGGTGTTTCGGGAGGGGGGGGGGAGGGTTATAAAAGTCTTTGTACAGAAAATTTATTTTTATTTAACATATAATAACAGCTACCACTCTAAATTTCAAACTTCATATCATGAGAAAAGTGTTTTGCGCGAGTTAAATAAACTAAGAGAAAAAGTAAAACAACGGTGACTTTCAAACTTTGTATCATAGGTAATATGTTTCGTGCAGGTCAAATAAATTAAGAAACAACAAAAAACGACTATAAAAATGATTAAATGTAAATGTGGAATAATTAGCATGTAATAGCTAAATTAAGTCTATTTGGCTACGATTACAATAAAAGATGATTTGGTAATGACACAATTAATGTGAACTGAGAAAACAAAATCCTGAATTTGTTGAATTAATAATAACAACAATTCATGCATAAATGTGTGTGCGTATAAAAATGGTTACTGTTCCAGCAGAAACTATCCATCAAAACTTTGAATACGACGATACTGGTATACAAAACTACATTTGGTGTCTCGGGGAGGGAAGGGGAGGTCGATGAAAGTTCTGGAGTATGATTTAGAAAGTTAGATGTGACTATTTAATTGGAGATTGTCCCAGCAATGCTAGTCAGAGGTTAGGGTGAAGTCACAGGCAGAAGGAATGCTTGGTAACATTCTATCAGCAGTGTGGCAATGCAGGACATATCGTTACTGGCGTTCCTGACCAAAGCCAAGGCGGTGCAGACAGTAGAGAGCTTTGAAAAAGGAAAGGCAGGGAGGAGCAATTCGAGCCACATGAGAAAGTTGGATCTACTGGAGCCTTCATCAGAAGAAGTTATGTTGAGGTTGGTAGGATTTGCACAAGATTTTGTAAATGTAAAAAATGTGCCACTATTTAAATAAGTTGAAAATCACTGATCTAGTTTACCTCCAATTCTACTGTCGTTTCAGTTTTAGCTGTTATCATTCCGGCTCACTCACCTTTTATTTTCCTTCGTTTACTTTGCATTGCAATTTATGTGGATTGATAGCTTGTAATGTTTGTTTTGCAATTCATATAGATTGCACTGTGTTACTATAGACTATAGAACAGTTTAAGTTCACTGATGGTTGAGATGGTAGAGGTTGCTTTATTTATTGAATATGGCCATCTGTTACACCGTGAATTCTACAAACGTAGATATAATATGAAAACAAGCAACAAACACTAGCAAGTAAATATATAATACATAATAAGGCTCACATGAAAGCAAATATTTAAAGGTTTACATATCACATTGCAGAAGTACATAACAAAACACAAATAATGTCTTTAAAAACATACCTTTGCCTCCGTACAGTCTATGTAACAGTATAATAGTTCTCTGCTTTAGGTTAAACTTATACACTAAATGAGCGATAAGGAAATGTAACAATTATTGTCTGGTACTGAAAACATTAATAAAGGGCAGTCAGTGGCTGTTACCACTGCTGCTAGCTCTCAACTGGCCTGACAGAATTGGTGCTGCTACCGGCTACCTAAATGACCTAAAAATACCTCATTGGGTCCCTGAAATGGTGCCACCTCCCCGGTGCCAATCAATAATGGTCGCCCTCATAACCCCAGACCACAGCAACATCTTACTTCACAAAACACACATATCTTTTTTACGTTATGTTATGATACTTTAAAACCCATCAAATGGGCAGTCGTTTGTTGATTGCTGATTCACAGGAGGAAGCAGATATTTTCTTTACACTTTGCATTATTTTCCAGTTTGGGGATTTGTAATGACGGTGAGCTGAAATTTACTTCAAACAAAAAATATTTAAAGTGGCGTATTTAAATTAGGTAATGGTAGCAAAAATTAGCTTTTAAAAATACAAAAGGTTATATTATTAATAATAGAAAGTGAAAATTTAGTGTGTGCAATCTCGAAAAGGATACAGAGTGCATATATGAAAAGAGCGATGAGAATGGTGAGAATGGCTTAGCTTTGTGGTTAGTTGCAAGTATTCACAAACTTTTTGTGGAAATCTTCATGAGTTCAAATCCAATACGAAGCACATTTTTAATTCCTAGATTTTATTCGCAATAGTTGGACAGACAACAAACAGCTACAGACGACAGACAAACTTTGAGATTTATATATATATAGACTAGCTGTAAAACCTGGCTTTGCCCAGGTAATAAAAAGGTCTTTGGACAGAAAATTGATTTGTATTTAACATATAACAACATTTCCCATTATAACTTTCAAACTACATATCATGAGAAAAGTGTTTTGTGTAATTGAAATAAATTAAGAGAGAAAATAAAAACAACTCTAAAGATCTTCAAACTTTGTTATAAAACTTTTAAACTCATATTTTCTTATATCACAAAGAAAATATTTTGTGCAGGTCAAATAAATTTTAAAAAATAAAACGAATTTAAAAAGGGTTGAGATGTAAAATTGAAAGAATTAGCAAGTAATGGCTAAATTAAGTCTGTTTTGCTACGATTGCAATAAGAGATGATTCGGTAATGATACAATTAATACGAACTGAGCAAACCAAATAAAAATTCTGAATGTTGAACTAATAATAGCAATTATTGCATAGAAGTGTGTGTATGAAAAAGTTACTGTCCTACCAACAGCTATCTACCACAACTTTGAATACGACGATGCTGCTACGACGATATGTAAAAATGAGATATTGTAGTGTCTTTGTCTGACCGAACGATGAGAGAATCTAGAAGCCTTCCTATACAAGACAATACAACTGTCCGCGTGAAAATTATTAACTTTTACCGCGATTTAGCAACTGAACATTACAAAAAGCCGAAATTAGAAGTTTACAAAAACGCAAAAACCGCATCGTGTTCCAAAGAGTTAATAGAATTTAATCACCAAACTCTAATTTCGAGATAATCTATTATTGATATCGTTTTGCTGAGAACAAATTAGCCTTCATACGGCGAGGTCAAAAAAGCATCCCGTTTCCTAAAGCTATAAGAGTTTATAGAGTTTAAATTAATACGTCATTTTGTTGTGAAAACGGAAAGCAATGTATACATTATGCAGCAAGAGTGAGCAACTGCAGGAGCTTCTATGGTCTCATTGTTTAAGCGCTGGATTATCAAACTGCGTTCACAATCTTTGTGAGTTCAAGTCCAGCAATATGTTAAATTTTAATTCCAAAATTTAAATAGCTACATCGGGACAAACAGAAAGCAGACAACAAACTTTGAGAAATATATACAGTATATACATGTAGATTAGCACCATGGTGGTCCAGTGTGCCGGGAAAGATTGTCTTTTATAATAATTACTCGGATACTATGTAAGGTGATTGAATAGCGCAGATGGTCGTGCATCTGGTTGCACAGCTGAATATTTGTCATAGTTTGAATCCTCTGCGGTGCAATCCTGTTTTCCAACATGCACCAATGATGTTAGAAACATTTAATTTGAATTTTAATTAAGTTTAAATCGAAACGTTAAACGGAAACATGGAAACTTAGTTAAATAGATGGTTTTTCATGAGTTTGATAATTGTTGAGGACTACCTTGATATTAAAGTTGAATTAAAATTAACATATAGTAAAATACAAACTAAAATAAAGTACAATTAAATGTTTAAGATGTAAAATACTCTGAAATGCAGCATGGTGGTTGAGTGGCATAGATGGTAGTATACCTGGTTGCAAATCTGAGTATCTGGGTTCGAATCCCTTACAATGCAATATTGTTTTTCAGCATGGAACTGTGAGTTTGGGCGGATGGACTGGGCTTATTATGATGATGTGGCTTATTATGGCCTTATTATTGTATATGTAAGGCTTACTCATTATAGTAATGATTTCATCAATCGTACTACCCTCGGACATATATACTTCGCTAGTATTTAGTTTCGAGAGTAGCACTGATGAGTGCGAAATTTTAGTGATGTGAAAATAAATGCAGTGGAACAAACATAATTAGATTCCTCAGGTTCGGTTCACCGGTAAGAAAAAATTTTTCAATTTGGCACTAGTTTGTAATTGTGAACCGCAGGTAGAATTGTGTGGCCGAGATCAATAATGCAATTTGATCGCTTGCTGCCATTTGTTTCTTAGACTATCAATGAACAAAGCTATTTAATTCCGCGTTTTCGCTCGTTCGTTTTGATAGTTTAGTTTCGCTCATGAAATTTTCGCGAGAGGATGACTCCGCAAAAACGCGAAAGTTAGATGAGGCGAATACATGAGTGTCCTAGGGTGGATTGATCAGATCATTACTAGATTTCCATTGGCTTCTAAACTACAACAGTACCCAACGCAAGTGAATACTACTCACATCTGAAAAACTGCATACATATACAAGTATACTGATTTACAGAACCGTTACATTTGGAATTCTAAATCACCTTTTAGTGTACTCAGACGGCAAAAGTATTGTCTGGGGAGTAAACTACATGCGTACGATGAGAGAATATTTGTATAATATATCTGTTCAAAGATATGTACAGTCAGCTACCCCTGTTCCAAGTTCTATGTCAATGTGTTAAACCTTACATAAACTTAAGACTAGCTCTAAGTCTTCTACTGCAAATACTGAAACTGTGAAATCTCATCTTCATTCCTTATGATGTCAGGTTTAGTTTCTAGCAAATTGATATTTCGCTAAAAGTAGAATCTCTTGAAGAATTTAAAAGAAGTGAAAGCTAATATCATCATATCTACACTATCAGTTCTTGAAGTTCAAATTGTACTGGTCCTGTGATCTACACAACTATAATGCTAGCAGCAATGATATCCTCAGCGCCACTATCGGCATACTAAACTAGCCTTCAACGTGTATATCACTGAAGCAAGCTTGTTTGTGGCAGTGTCGTTCAGGGAGAGTTACACCACCAGCAGAGCCTATGCAAGCACATCCATAGTTTCAAACAAACATCGGCCACGCCTACTTTTATGTAAAATTGGCTTATTATGGCCTTATTATTTTATGGATAGGGTTTACTTATTATAGCAATGATCTCGTCAATCATTTTACAGCAAATAATTTAAACTGTGAACTCTCATCTTCATTCCTTATAAAATGCAGATTTGGTTTCTAGCAAATTGATCTTCAGCTAAAGTTACATTCTCTTATAAAATTTAAAAGAAGTGAAAGCATATAGCATCATATCTACACAATCAGTTAGTAAAGTTTGTATTGTACTGGTCCTGTGTTCTACACAACCATAAGGCTAGCGAGCAACCATGTTTTCTAGCACCACCATTGGCAGACTGGACTAGTCTTCAAAGTGTATATCACTGAAGCATGCTTGCTTGTTGCGCAAGCTTATTGACTGCAACTAGTTGAGTTTCGTATAGTTTCACAGAGTCCCGTGACCATAAACTGGAAACAAAAACGCTCGTTTCCAAACGAACCCGGTTGACATTCTGATCTCTAATGGAATACTCATACCTCGTTCTCAATGACTCACTTTTTTTGCAAAGAAAGAATTCGTAGACAAGACCTGTACAACACCATTTAAATAAGCAAAAGTTTTATTTTTCTAACCATATACAATAAGTGTTGGTTGCCGATCTTTTTTAATCTTACCCATACCTGTCTAAGCAAGAACAGGTGCCAAAATAAATTCTAAGGCTCCTTTGCCCAATTTCGAAGGCTCATTCGATCATTTGCCCTGTAGACGTGATTGCGGTTTGATTAATAAAATGGTAAATTGCTGAGCAGTCAAGTGCACAAACCAATCTGAAGCCGGTTTGCAGCTTTTTCGGCTCCCTCAAGACAGTTCATTGAAAAAAAAATGGGTGTAAAATGTCAGTAGCAGCGACCCAAGAGCCCCTAAATTTCTAGAGCCAGGCAACGCAGCTGTACTCTGTGAGGTGAGGTTCCTTTTCGTAATAAGAATAATAATAATTCTGATTGTTTTTGGTACTTTTTTCTGGGACAGTAATGACATTTACCTAGTTGTTGTTTTAGACTAGAAAGAAATTAAAGAGAAAAATGGGTTAAGTATCATTGATTTGGGTGAATTGTAGATTAAAATCAAGTCTTTATCACTACTATGACCATGACATGGATCACATCAATATATATTTCAAGAAGAAAATCAAGCAGCAGCCTTAGGCCTGCAATCATACTGCTTGTACATGTACTTATTGGCCTGATTTTATGTGTGTACCGACAATTATATGATATGTTATGGATAATATGTTTGATAAATATTTAACAGAAACCTTTTGAGGAGCATTGGTTTACCCTGACTACGACCAAGAAGAGACGTTTGAAACCCGGAGCTATCCCTAATGTATTCACTCACAAAAGACCACACCCTCAGACAGAGAGAGCCAAGAGGCACAAGGCCATAGAAGGCCGACACCAAAGCAGTAGCAGCCATGCATCTCTTGCAGTTGCTTCACCCACGACTAGCTGCCTTGATTTTCATGAGTCTGGCAGTGATGGACAGTTTGGTGAGATTTGGCCATCTGACTGAGGCCCTGTGCCATCAAAAAAATAAAAAATACTAAATAAAATAAAATTTAAAAAATACTCGCATCGCTCAGTATTTAAAAGATGTAAAAACAGGAGAATGTGCGATTGATGAACGTCAGTATTTAGCAGAAATTCTGCCTGCTAACCTAATGTCTTCGGTCGATGAAGACTACTGTTGAGATTCCATCAGCATTCACAACTGAAAGTGTTTTATGTGAAGCTGAGCAGCAGTCTCTCTATTATCTCGGCGGATACTGCGTTCAATTGTTGATGAAACTGTGGTAACTGTGCAAGATCTGCATAGACCAACTCCCTGTTGCGGACAGCTGTCATCAAAACCAATCAAAGTTCATCCCAGCTCAAGAATTTTAAAGATGTTGCCCTTTTTGAGGTGAGCGTTGAGTAATTTGCTGAGCCTATAAAATGGGAGGTTGCTGTACGTGGCTATGAGGCAAAATTTATCTGTCAAAACTATCTGAAGCATTGACCAATCATTGCTTAGAACTCTGCGCTGGGGGCCATGCACTGACATCGATAAGCTGCCAACATCATCTAGGGCTAGAAGAAGTTTGTCAAGGTACGCCTGCACTTCATGTGTAGAAACGCCACTGAAGCGCTGAAAAATGGATCATCTGTGAGCTTCAGGAGTGCTTCAATGGCGATGCGAGATCTTGTGCAAAGAGTTGGCGTCATAAGTTAACTTTTAGCTTAAAGCGCCTGTTGAGGAGCAGAACCGAAGAGTGCCTTCTAAGCAACATTTTCTTTTCATTACTCACTCCGTTTATATTTTCTTATGCTTAATATTTTTCATCTTAATATATTGTCAAAATATTAGTAGTATCCAACTGCTCACCTGAAACCAGTGTTGTGAATACAGTCTTAACCTTTGTAACAGAATTCCAAATTTTACTGCACTATTATTTTGTTTTTGTTGTTTGTCACTATTATATTAATATAATAGTGACAAATAGCTATATAAATTATATTTTTATCTAATCACGTGCAGATGATCTTAATAGCTGTAACTGCTTAACTGAGCCTGGTTTTTGCATATGTACTGTGATACTGTATACAATATTTTTTACATATATGTTTTGCTTAATTGATCTTCAGCTGATAGTACCTCGGTGTGCTTGTGAGACGGAGAATTGAAGCAAACGTATCCACAAGCAGTATTCAAATGAATATTGCTGTAGCCACTATGTCATATCTGATAAGTAGCGGCGTCCATGGTTTTTACTCAAAAATTAAAATGTAATTCTTTTAGAAACCCAAACCAGAAACTGGTTGTCGATACAAAACCTATCAGAACTCGAGCTATATATCAATTTAGGTAAGATGTGAGCCTTGAAAGGGTTAGTTTCTCAAATAGAAAAAGATTATTGGTAGCTTCTTGTAGGGAATATTGTCCTCTTTCAAATGGTGTATTATACAACTATCAATTTTAGAGTGATTGCCCATGGGAGTGATTTTTGTTGGTTAACGTTACGGTCTCTCCATTATAAATTATGTAAAAATAGTGGGCGTGGCCGGTTTGTTTGGAAACAAATGAGCTCCCATGTACGCTTCCATTGCTATACGGCTCTGTACTAACGGTAGTTAATGACGTGGGGAATTCCCGACTATTGTAGAAGTTTTATCGCCCTCTGATTGGCTCACAATGGAGTCATCGCGTGAGGAATGTCAAACCGCTTCGGTATGACATTATTACTTGTTTATAGGACCCTAGACTGCTTAGCTTGACAACGGATACAGAAAGTAAGTAAGCCTATTGTACTATATGCACACTTACCTCAAATGCGGTCTTTGGTAATAATGATTGTGTTTAGTAAGTGATTGTAAAACAAGTTCAAACGACTCATTCGATGTTCACAAAAAGAACAGTTCGGTTTAAGGGGGAGACATCAAAGGGAAATGGGAGGGAAATCAAAGCAAGGGTCCATCAGTCTATAGGGAAGGGAGATTTCACACAGTTTGCGTGACAGATTTCCAAGGATTTATTTTTAACTCTTTAAAAGTAGAATAGAGGAGGAGGCTTGCAGTAAGTGCCTATCAAGACTGCAAACACCGATAGAGCTTGTGCTAAAAGTAAGGATAATTGAATGAAAAATAAAAATAATAACAGAACTGATAATAGTCTCAAGTAAACCTAAGGCTACGAGAAGGAATCAATGAGAATATGCTCTTTCTATTGACAGCCAATCATTAACTTAGTATTTGATTGCATGTTTTGTTAAGCACTTGGCGTACCTTTTGTTCACTGGATAATTTTCTAGATAGTTGTTGTGTTTTTAATCATGACATGTTGATCTTATACCACTGTATGAATGCTTGGCGGATGAATGAAGTTGTGGACATCAAATGTCCAAAACATAAATTCACTGAGAGGAAAATGGGTTAAAAACAGCTGTCCTGATGGATGAAGAGTTGGACGAACTTTGAAAATGCTTCATGTATCTCCATGTACTCATATGCAAGAAATTGCATTGTAAGCGAATTTAAGCCCGAAATTTCTAAGGTTATGCTATTGTGTTCTTTTGGAAACTCTCTCTAAGTACCATGTCCTGGGAGGATGTAGGCGATCATGGTTTTCCCTATAACCATGACTATTCTTGACAGGTTTCAACAGTGGCTTGCCATTGCCTTCTCTTGGGTGTTTATATTGAGACAGCATCTTATTAGTTTTTCTATCGAGTTTAGTATGTTCTTTAAGAGCTGCTAGACTGACTTTTCAAAGTTGTTCTTTCTTGATTACTTTTTGCATTTTTGGCAGCGGCAGCAGTATAAGGTCGATTCAAGATTTAATTCACGATCAGATGCACTTACTGCTAACGTTATATAAACTTTTACTCAATAGCTGTCTCTTGATGAAGTGAAGTACATTGTGAGATATTGATCATTCATAATGACTCTTCATTGCTCAAAAGAGATGCTGTCAGGCTATGCTGCCGAGAATAGCGAGAACTATGCTCATTTCTTTAGGTTTGCCAAGAATTGAGCTGGCAGCCAATCTAGAACCTTTATAAAAAGCTGCTGATCCTGAAGAACAAGGGTTTATGTCGAATATTGTCATAATACATCTAGTTATCACTACCATTTTGTCTCAAGTGATCAAGAAAATCCGCCAATCGTGATGCTCCTTATTTGAATTTCTGGATATGATGAATACAATTGAATGCTTGCCAGAAATCTTCGCCCAAGAACTTCGTCTTGTTGGCCTTTTAACGCTTTTGCAAGTAGTCTGCTGGCCCTTTTCTAAGGCCTACTGAGCTGATAACAAAGCTGCCGGTTAATCACAAAAGACTCGATGTGTCAAGTAGTAAAAATCAATAAGATTATTGATTTTTAATGTTGAAATAGGCTATTGAAGTTGATCAATAACGTTCTGTTTTCTCAACAAAAGCCAGTGTCTCAACTATATGTACCAGCCTATCCACAATTAATCACTCATTTGTGGTAGGTGAAGGTGGGGATTTCCCTTATTACTCTAGTCATAAGAATTCAAAGAGCATGTATGACCTGATAGTCTAGAATAGTGCTGTACAGGGTAATAAAACTCGACGAACTCGCGGGTTTATTTTCTCTCGAGTCTCAGGTAATAGAAATTTTCAGCATTTCGATCTTGCGAGTTGGGATTTTGACTTGCGAGTTAGGGTTTTGGTACATGGATCCGTCGACTAGAGTAGAAAAAAACTCAGTCTATGGCACTCTGTGCTTTAAGCACTGTTTAACAACTCGTCTGTTAACGCTGCGAGCACGAATATCGGTCGATAGAAAATAGTAAAAATTAATAAATAAATTGAATAGAATTATAAGTGTATTGTAAACTTTAAGATATGTCTGATATTTAGAAATTTTTGACATAGAACCCGTATCAACAAACCCGATACCCGAAAAACCCGCTGGCCAAGAAGTACTTCTGCCCAGCATTACCAACTACCCGATACTCAAAAAAACTCTGAAGGAAGGAGATGAGTCTAAACTCGTTGGCCAAGAAATACTCATGCCCAGCACTAGTCTAGAACGTCTGATATGCAAAAGAGTCATGGCCGAACACCTGCAAAGACCACCTGTGGTGACAGGAATGGCATCTGAAATTAACCTCGTCACAGGCACAACTGAGTGCACACGGCTGTGAAGGCTTGCAAGTGTTTACACAAAATGAAAATTGACTGAATGGGTTACCATAGGTTTTGAAAAGGCTATTTAAACCCAACGCTACATGCTACTCGGATTAATTTTGAGGGCATGGACGAACAACCCGGTATCGGCAAAACCCGTCTCGACGTGGTTAAATTCCCCAGCCTGCAGTTGGTCAGGTCTTCATACATCTGGTCTACATTCTTACCACTAGTTAGCCAAAATCACAGAACCAATATTTGTACAACAGTTATTGTGAACCCATTCACTGCCATTCATATTCAAATTCACCTTTCGGCCCACTGCTAGCCAATTTACTGAAAATTGCCGATTTTGCTGCATGATATGTAGGCCTATACACTTTTTCCATTTCAAACACTATCTAGAACATTTTTGTTATATATTTTATGTTGCCAACATGTCAATGAACAGAACTATGCAAACAATTCAATGTATATTTATATATTGTGCATTGATAAAGCTAAGTGGAATTACGATCAGTTACTAGACAGATAATGTAAATCTCACAAAAATGTGTTCACGGCAGTCATTCATAGATTTCGCATAAACTCAGGTAGGGCAGTGAAAGGGTTAAAGTCACACACAGCCCCTGGTTGTAGCAGTAGAAGCAGGTATACGAGGGATTGCTCATGCAGAACCACCATATATGTCCACTGTACCACATGCTTAAGGGCTATGTTTAGCCTTGAACTTGTAGTCACTATGTTTCCATGACGCGCATGATCCACAAATTTGAACCAATCCGCAAGCTAACCGCATTGTGGAAATGACTTAAAACCGCAAACTAAGCGAGTTTTGTGATTTGCGAAACTTTGTCGAATCCATCATGCTTGTAAATAATGGAAACAGCAGTTGCAAATGATGTGCATTGAAATACTGTGCCAGCTATTCAATTTTAAAAAAATTTTAATATTTTCAATGTCCTTTCTCGATCGGATTCCACGTGTTTGATGTTTAAGATTTTTGGCATCTTATAAAACTCAAAGCAGAGCAGCTTTTAAGGTTCTATCAGCAACGCTGATGCGCTAATTTAACGCAAATCTTAAAATTGATCTCACCGGCTGATGACTTCACTAGGAATGACTCATATATTGGTCTGACCACCAAAGGTCTGATCAATTGTCTTTCTGTTAAAGTGTATCATTGGTGTGTAGTTGCCATTTACATACTTAGATTACATCATAAATTAGCTTCGATTGACATATGGCCAACCCTCCGTGTTCCCTTCTCTCATGACAATTCAAATTTTGATCATCAATATTTTAGTAGTCTTCAATTTAATTCTGAATTCTTTATACACCATCATGAACATCTTCATTCTTGAATGAGCTAATAATCACATAGTTGCTCTTCAACAAAAATTAGTTGGCACTGTTATCACGCCTTTACTGAAAAGATGCTGTTTTCATTTTAACCCTGATTAACACAGTTTAAAAACTAAAAATTGAAGAAAAAATTAAAACTCATAATTCTCTCATTATCTCTCATCATATCATATCTGACAGTTATATATTGATAAAAAAATGCTGCCAAACCTAACCACTTAAAAACCTTTATTAAAAGATTACAGTCTAAAAATCAAAGTACAAAAATTGCGGCAGGGCATCGTCAGTTACGCCCATTTTTTGGGCAACTCACTATATGCAGCCATTAATCCTTTTTTCAGAAGCGCTGGGTTTGCAACTATAAGCATTGCTCAAGAAAGATCTGGAGTGACAGCAATATTCTCTCTGTTTACGTCAGGCCTGTGTGGTTGTCTTTTACATTATACATATATATTACTTTATTGGCAATAATTTCATTTCAAATGTTTTTCAAATTAGGCTATGCAACAATAATACAACAAAAGAAAGAAAAGAGGGCAACAGTTAGCCACTAAGATCAAATAAATAGTTTAACAAAATAATGTTTAAAATACCTTTGTCTGCCAAGTCTCACGTCTGCAAGTGATAGATTGACTGTTAATCTTAAGATTAAAAGATTAAAGCTGTTTCAAAAGTTTTCTTTTGTATTATAACGAAGGGAATACGATTTTTGTTTATTGGTTGTCATGTGATTTGAAGTATTCCAGTTACTGATAATTCGCAAGATGAGATTGCAGTTCGCCTCACAAAGTTGCAAATCTTTGATGGCTCACAAAGACAGTACAGTGAAACTCGGATAAATCGCCCTCGGATATATCGAACACATGGTTAACTCGAATGGATTTGCTTGATCCGTTCCCACGCAATGATAAATGGCTTTAGATAACTCGACCGAAACTCCGTTAACTCGAACAGTTTTTTGCCAAACGGCTACCAAGACGGTTGTTACTATTGCTTTAGAATATCACTTTATTTCAAGCCATAGAGATAAACATCGACTTTTAGTAGTTCTTAGGCCTCGTTATTACCAACATCGGCAAATATTTTCATTAACGACTTTTCTGAAGGTTTGCAAAAATCAAATTTTACCAAACATCCGCTTAGCGATAAGCCCTCCGAAAGCAAGAAAAGCGAGGTAAAATTTGGATAACTTTAAAGTAATATCGGCAAAATTGATACTTGGTTTTTAATAGTAAAGCAGTTTTGTAATAACTGACTTACTGCAAAATTGATCTTGGTTAAAACGCTCGGTAGAAAAATACGTATGTATTTTTTTTTTCTGAGCGTTTTAACCGCGATCAAGTTTTACCAATTTTAATTTGAGAACGTCCTGGCAGTCACATCACCTAAAGCAACGAACAAATCTCAAGTGATAGAAAAATATCTATACTTTCTGATTAAAAATATTTAAAACTTCACACGAGAGACCCTTCAATTTGCAACAAGCAATCCATGCTTTTGATTTATATATAGTTTGTATATGTACATGTATCTACTGATAAATATGTGCACTTATGACTGTCCTGATAACTTGAACGCTCTAATAACTCGAACACTTTTGCTCGGTCCCTTGAAGTTTGAGTTATCCGTGTTTCACTGTATATATATATATATATATATATATATATATTATCGGCGTACGCAAAGCCTCTTGGAATAAGTCAGAGAAGATCATTTATATATATTAAACATATACTTAGGTTATATCATAAATCAGCTTCGATAAACATATGGCCACCCCTCCGTGTTCTCTTCTCTCCACCCCTGTTGGCTGAATTTTGATTATAAATATTTTAATAGTTTTCAGTTTCATTCCAAATTCTTCATAAACCATCATAAACATTTTATTCTTTAATAAAGTAATAATCACATAGTTGCTCCTCAACAGAAATTAGTTGACACTTTTATCACGTCTTTACTGAAATGTTGCTGTTTTCATTCTAGCCCTGATTAGCACAGTTAACACAGTTTAAAAAGCTTAAAATTAAAGGAAAAAAAAAACTAAAACTCATGTTTCTCTCATTCTCTTGGCCCGTCCGCCTACAGTACATACTTTTGTTAGCAGTGGTAGAAGTCCATTGTTGTCCCATTATGTTTTATGAAGTGTAAAAAGTTTGAGTGTCTGTGCCAACCTTCATCATTCCTATTAAACGACCTTGACCCTCAAAATTGTCTAATAAACCTATGAAAAAAGGAAAATGTTGATGATTAATAGAAAAGTGACTTGACTAGATGCGAGTTAATTAGTTTCAATTCTACGATTTTTCACTTATTACGTGAGTCGCCTGTCTCAGGAAAAGATTGATTAGTTGTGAAAAGAGAGATATTACTGAAGCAAGAAATAAAAAATAACATGGACAATAATTTTTCACCATGACCTTTGATAATTGTCTCTGTACAACTTGTAGCCATATTCATGCACAACTGTGCTTCTAACCCAGCGTGATGGATTAAGGAAGTCCAAGATGGGGCTACTGCAAGAGGAGACAATTTCTAAATAAGCTACTTAAGCCTGTACATTAATACCACTTAATTATTACATTACATTAGTAGTTGACTCATCCTGTGACCTTGACCCAGGATGGATTCAGGAGGTCCAAGATGTGGCTACTGCATGGGAGATTTTAAAGACATGAAAGATCCAAGATGTCTGCCGTGCGGCCATATCTTCTGTCTTGGGTGCCTTCAGGATGACTTCTCAGTTGGTGGGGTGAACACCCAGTGTAACCAGTGTAGGTAGGTGCATATAGACTAGATTCCTATTCAGTATAATGTATAACTGTGAAAATAGACTCAGTTCCAACATTCCATGACTTGATAGTCCAGATAGACTCAGTTCTTATACACTATGAATTGTAAGCATATACAATATAATTGTGAGCATAGACTCAGTTCCAACATTCCCTGATTTGGTGTGCTGATAGGCTAAGTTTCTATGTTATATTATGAGCTGGTATGAAAAACAAAGCACTTTTTCCTTTTCTCTCAAAGCATTTCTTCATCCTCTTTTTCCTTTTTATAATTTGCTTTCTTTAAGATTTAGGAGTTTAATGCTGTTTGTTGATGAATCAAAGGTTTTACTGGTTGAAATGTCAAGCAAAACTGCCCCTTTATGATGTTAATTGTAGTATTGCAGATCTGAAGCAATAGGTTTAATGCATTATTTAGTTGTATCATTGATATTATTATTATATTATATTGTTGTATTAGTAATGCTAATACTGTGGAGCTTCTACTTACAAAAAACTATATACAAAGTTTTCTTGCGACAGATATTTTCTAGATACGAAAGGCCTTTCATATTCTAACATGTTTGTTTCGTTTGTTTGAGAAGCAAAGTGAAAAATTAATAGAGTATCATAAAAAGAAAAAAAATTCAATTTTATCATGCATATTCGTTTGGAATTTGCTGTGTATGTTTTGAGTCTAGTATGTGTGTGACTGTGTGTGCGTGTTCATTTTGGTTTGTCACGTTTTTTCTCAGCTCTCAACCGCTGGCTGCCTCATACCTTTGTTGTATAATTTGGAGTTATCGTCTGTCACATATGGAGTAGGACAACCATTGGTTTCTAGCAATTCAATTCCTGTGTTTTCAGTTTGATGACATGCAGTTTTTCAGTTCATGCTGGTTTAAATAAATATTTCATTTTTGTATTCTTAAAATATTCATTTTGAGCAAAACCAAACCAGTACAACAATAACACACCCACCTCTGCTGACTGGCGTGTTTCTGCTCCCCGCTGTCTTTCCTTAGCCTCGTCAAGGATGGTCAACTCCAAAGGTGAAAAAGTAAATGTATCGTTTGTAGTTTTTATTTGCTAGTATAATTATTACATATTTAATAATATATATTCTATACTATTGTAAAAATTCTAATGTGTAATTGTTACAGGTTTTATTTAATACTCGTAATTATAATGTATACAAATTATTTGTCCGAGATTTGTGGGGCTTGGAACCGACTAGAGCATTCATATAATCAAATGTGCTTCTAGTTACTTCTAGAACTTACAGTATGAAATGTATTCCAGAACCAATGAAGTTCGTAAGCAGAGATTAACGCACAGCCGCACGCAACGATTTTTTCGTTGGTTCTGAAGGAAAGCACGAAATGAACTAAAAACACAAAATTATTTGGCCGATGTTCACAGAATTGTCAGAGCTGTGCATGCACACAGAAATCATCGACGAAACGCTTTTAATTGGCTAAACAAATCATTAGCACGCACGATTCTGACAGCTTTTGCAATTTATACAGTCCAAGACACATAACGCAACGTGCAAGAAAAATACTAACGTGATTTGCCATAGTAAAAATGATGCAACTGACTTGCTTGCGCTAAATTTGGCAACTCTTTTTACCACGGAACTTTTGCCGCTAAGAAGAAATTGTTATTATTAAAAAAGAAACGATTTGTAGCCATGTTGTTTAAACGATAAAGAACCAACAATAACGCAATTTAGGCAGTTGCATCCTATGTACTATGTTGAATTGCGCTGGCACTTTTATTGTGTGTCGTTATACGTGTCTTGGACTATACCAATCCCAAAATTTGCTAAAATCACGATCGCTAATAATTTGTTCAACCGATTAAAAGCGTTTCGTTGACAGTCGTCAACGAAACGCTTTTAATCGGTTGAACAAATTATTAGCGATCGTGATTTTAGCAAATTTTGGGATTGGTATAGTCCAAGACACGTATAACGACACACAATAAAAGTGCCAGCGCAATTCAATTCGGTGTGCATGCACAGCTCTGACAATGCTGGGAATTTCGGCCGAGTAATTCTGTGTTTTTCGTTCTTTTCGTGATTTCGGTTAGAACCAACGAAAAAATCATTACGTGTGGCCGTACCTGTACACTGTATGTTGAGCTTCTTGTGTTATAATAACAATGGAGTGCCTACGTACAATTCTTTATTTTTTTAACGTCATCAATTGATGTGCACATGCGCTAGATCGCGGAAACGCCGCCATATTTGTGGACAAGCTAGCAACATTCTCAATAACTTTGAATAGTATTTTTGATGTTATGTCGAGTTTATATCGGGATTCTCTGGAAGTACGTGTTCAGCGTCGCTATGATGAAAAACCAGTGACATCGGTGGATTGGATCCATATTGTTTTGCAAAGAAAGACTTAAACAACAACAAGGAATCCTGGCCTCATGTAACCACCATTGATATAGTAGAGTTTTTAAAATTTAGGAAGTCTTAGGCTATTATAGAACAGATGAACTCCAAAGTTACAAGTTTCTGGAGGCGTATAAACTTTTTCAGGATGGATGGATCAAGGAAATCCTGCGCAAAGAATTCAACTCATTTCAACTTCTAAAAGCAAAGGTAAGAAAAATTGTTGACATGTTAACATGGTAAAAAAAGTAAACGGATTTTACTGGACCTGAAAATGTGTTAGAATAATGAGTTATCACTTGCAGCATAGACTAGTATTTTTATATTCTGTGTAACACTGATAAGTCATGTCAGCGAACAAAGGATTTGAGATTCAAAATGAAAACATCTTACATTTGCTCACTTTATTTAACGATCATATCTAAATTTAAAAAATCGTTCACGACAATAACGTTTGCTCATTTGGACGAGTTACACAGCAAGCATGATTTATAATTAATTTATTAATATGGAAAACATTTTGTCCATAAAATGAAGAAGCGATGCATAAAAGTACTTAAATGTTCTTGTTTGAAACTAATGTATATTTTTAAAGGAGTTTTGCATACTGATATGTGTGTATATATGTATGTGCATATATGTATATGTATGTTCAGTCACTCATATTAATAAGTTATCTCTCAAATTTAAGGTTGAATTTAGATGCTAAGTTGATTCATTTTAATGCTTTAGGTCTATCATTCAACGCGCATCCGCGAGAAACTTTTGGAGCCCTGGTTGATTTTTAGCAACAAAGGAAACATAAGGCCTGGTCACTGCACCTGCATGGCTGGATTGGGGGAGCCTGTACCCATATAGCCACTTTATTGTTTGCGGCTGAAACATGGACCAAAATTAGACAAGAGGCAACAGTCACAGACGTGCCAGCATACTGGATGTTGCCATCATCAACTCAGGTACAACGTGAAATGAAGAATTTTGTGAATATAAAATAGATTGACTTTTTATGTAGGATTTCACGCAATACTTTTGTCATGTTTCCAAGTTTTACAAGTATTCGCGGAAAATGGCAGCATTTATTCATAAGTAATATATGTAAAAGAAATAACTCACTAATAAAATATAGCAGAAATCGAAGAGAAATTTGTTACTGCTTTATATTTCTTGTGTTAATTATTTATTTTTAACTTTAGTTGCAGCATCCTCACAAACAAATACGAGATATAAACTTTCAGTCAGTGTCAAAGAAATAAAAAACCAGCAAAGCTTCCACAAGTAAGCCCTACATTACAAACTTTCCTTCTCTCATGAAACAAGAAATACAAAGTGCATATCAGCCCCTGCACCGAAATGGAAAACGGGCCGCAGCTTTGACTATCGCGAAAGGATATGCTGATTACTTTCAGCCAAAGACTGTTACAGGAGACTGGCCCATTGACCTGAAAACTATCCATAATACAGATCTTGCTGATGCAAAATTTGACGATGTGTAGACATGTCGACAGCCTAGACATTAGCATCACTTCATCGCAAGCTGCATTTGTAAAGGCAGAGATTTGTGACCAGTCCAAGTCTAAGAATTGGCTGAAATACAGGGTGGACCGCATTACTGCTCCCAATACATATCAAGTTGTACCTACAAGCACGAAGACACTGTCAAAATCTGTGTACAAATCAATATGTCAGCCAGTGCAGGTCAGTAGTGCAGCCACGAAGTGGGGGAAAGAAGGAGACGCTAGCCAAGAAGAATTATCTGAGTTTAGTACAGAGTAAACATCAGGGTTTTACAATTCTGGAAAGCGGCCTGATATTAAACCCGGACTATCCTGAATTTAGAGCAACTCCAGATAGCCTCATCAGCTACTCATGTTGCAGCTCTGGAGTACTAGAAATTAAATGCCTCTATGTCATGAGTTTTAGCAGTGATATTGTTATGCCATATTTGGTAAATAGAAAATTAAAACAGGAATCTGCATATTACTATCAAGTACAGATGCAGTTGTTCCTGACAGACCGACAGTATTGCGATTTTTTTGTATGGAGCCCTTACATTTTTTTTCTAAAATGCTTCTTGCCATAAAATATACTAAGCACCTACCTCCAACAAAGTGTGCTGAACAAACGTGTGTTCCATTTATCCTCTGAGGTGATATCTTTTCGACGGATTGCTGCCTTCCAAAGTCATCTTCAATCTTCCGATAAATTCATTATCTCTTTTCCTTGATGCAGAATAACTTTTTGCACCTTGAAATATCAAAGATGACTTTCTCTGTTGCCGCGGTTGGAGCAACCAATGATGCCGCAAATTACTGGCATTTCAACTTTACAATTAATTGCAGAAGTTTCGTGTTTTCAACGGTAAAAGTTGTCTACAAAGATGGCGGACCGCGATAATTCACAGTCCCGCTCTCACGGAATGACATCACGAAAAAACAAGGGAACTTAACAGTTGGGACGGCTCTTGCCGTGCTGACTTGATCCTGTTGAGGCTGGTTTACACTATATCACTGTATTGGCATTCATCGTCGATTATGTGAACCCTAAGCCGATGGCATTGACAAAGCAACACGGTTACGTCGAGAAAGTTTGCAGCTGTCAAACTTGCCTGGTATTTCGCGTAGCATCAATGACCATATGCACAATGTAAATAATTTTGGCGATAGCAATTTACAGTCGCCGATAGCGTAATTTATTTTCATTTATGATAGTTGCTGCGGGACTAGTATTTGATTCGAGCTTGCGAAAACAAAGAGGTTTTTTCGTAAAAAATTAAAAAGAAAAATGAGAGCACTACGTGACGAAGTATTTGCTGATGCAAATGAGGATGGGTTTGTGACAATGTGAACATTGTTATCATTGACATCACCGAAGTATTGTGGCATCAACGTCGAGATATGGGGGATATAGCGGGAACCAGCCTTCAAGCCTGGTTCCCATATGCATGTAGATTGCGACGCTAGGCTCGGCAGCTTCTGTTCACATGAGCTGCATTGCTAATAACCGCTTAAAAAATGTTCGCTTGCCTTGGCATTTCAATAATGATGACCTTCACCTGTACAGTGCATTTTGGGAAGGCTTTGCCGCCGGCTCTTCACGAAATTTGAACAGCGCTAAACTCTTGCTTTGCCGGTAGTTGCCGGCAACTACCAGCAGTCCCCGGCGCGTAGGCTCACATTTCACCAGCTGATAATCTGTTGTGCTATCGCCGGTGCTTTGCGGTGTATACAGGAACCAGGATTTAGCATAGCTGGCTATTATGCAATCGTTAGGCTCATAGTGCATGCCACTAATTAGTGACCTTTCAGCCAGAACACTCGTGCTAGTGCCTGGCTGCGAAATTTGCTTTCCCAAACAGGTTTACATATGGCAGTAAAATCTTGGCTCCTGATTGGTTTTAGTAATTGAGTTTTAGCAACCAAAACCTACATCATTACATTGAAAACTAATAGTTACTAGAAATTCCACTGTCATACAGCCCCCCCCCCCCCCCCCCCCGATCAAAAAGATATTGGAAAAAAAGAAAGGGTACTGATGGTTGAGAAATGCAATATTAGCAGTCAAATGGCACTGCAGTGCAATAGGATAACTGCAATGGTAGCTGTGATGTACTGGGTGTGGGTGTTATTATATACAACAAATAGCAATAATAAAAGGAAAAGATTATATGTTTATATCCTTCCCCCTGCAATAGGAGAAATGCAATATTGACCAATATTAGAAGTAAAATGCACTGATACTATTAGAATAACCAATATTATTAATATAGTAATAATATAAAACCAATACACAATTTTGTTTACATTTAAAAGCGTCATAGTTTTTATAATCTCATAAGTATAATCTCATAATCGTAAAATCTCATAAAAAAATATCATCGTCATTTCCTTTACTTACATTGCGTTGTACATCAGTTAGAATACCGAAGTACTCAAGAGTCTAAAATGTCGGTTACTTTGAAATCGGCAAAAATGAAACGATTTCAGTACTCCTACGTAAATTACAGAAACCTTCGACAATGCTATAGACTGGTGAAATGTGCACGTTATTTTTTCGTGAAATGCGCACGACTTTATCGTTCTATTCTCTGTCGCTCGGCGTTTCAATTTCCGGTCTTAACTTTTATTAAACCAAGCTTTTCAACGTTTTGCGGCGATTTTCGTCCAAATTAATCTGTCTATTTGTGTATAATCCGATCAGATGGGTTAATTTTAGAAATTTGCGGTAACCTTTCAAAGGCTTGGTAACATATTTAAATAGGTTTATTTGCGTTTTGTATCATTATTATACTTAAACGACTTTACTGAAAAATAGCTAAATTTGTTGATAGGATTTCGTTGCAAGGATTTGGTGACGGCTGTTAACGGATAATTTTTTGAGAGTTGTGTGCACATGTGCATTTATCATAAATCTCCCAATCAATCACTTCGCTCTTGTTTGGTCGTGGGATAATTAGAAAGGAACACAAAATTCCAAAATTTTATTAAAACTGGTTTGAATCAACAAGTTTTAAGTGAGCGCCCTCTTACGTTTTAACAACACTTTTTGAATGACAGCATAATTTTTACTATGTCATTAGAAAATTTGTGTTCCTTTCTAATTATAACTATTAATTTTTAATGTAATGATGTAGGATTTGGTTACTAAAAACAATCAGAGGCCAAGATTTTACGGCCATATGTAAACCTGTTTGGGAAAAAAATGTTGCTTCTTATTGGCTGGCTGCAAATACAATATGACATTTTAAACGTGAATTTTGAATTTTATTCAAAATGTTTTATTCAAAAGAAGTTTTGAATAAAACATTTTGAAAAAGAAACAGATTTCGGAAGTTTCCGGAATTAAGTTTGTACGTAGAGGTTTCACTGTACAAACCCTCAATACTAATAGACAACCTACAAGCAGTGTACCTTCAGCGTTTAAAGGCTCTCATTATTGTGTCCCGGTAGTGAACTGCACAGCCACCTTGACCTAACTGAGCTACCTAAGGCTACGGAGAAAGATGATGACACTGATGAAGAAGCAAGTGCATTCCCACCCGTAGCTTGCTCTAAAAACTGTGAGAATAAGGCTATCTGCTTCTGTGAAGACTGCAGTGCTAAGATGTGTGATGAGCACAAGCAGGTAACATGCAGGTTGAAATCATGTGATAAAGTCTGAAAATGCTTATTATGCCTGTCATGTCTACGAAATCAAATGGGAGATTATCCCCCAGTGTTATTTATGATATCACTTCCATAAAGAAATGTCAGACATGATATACCTGTGTTTGTTTTACATTACTGATTTGGCCTCATGCTATAGCCATGCAGGTTGTTGTTCAGTGATAATGAAGCACATATGTTTTCTACAGCACTGGTTTTAGGTGTAATAGAGTTAGGTTTGTACGCTTTTCGCATTCTATGTTATTATTGTTGGTCTGTTTGTCTGTCTGTTTATCTGTCTGTTCACTTGCCACAAAGCGCAAAATATAAAGATTAATCTTTGACTTATGAAGGTGGCTGATTAGCTCAGTTGATTAGCTCAGTCTAATAAGCTGAATGTCATGGGTTAGAGCCCCATATTGGCCAACACTTTAGTTATCTCATTTCAAAATCGTTTTCAATACGCTTTTGCTAATCTGGTAGAATTGCTTAGTTTGTTGAAATGTAATTCTCAAAGGCTGGATATCAATAATTCAAGCTCTATATTCGCCAACATTTCAGTCATCTCAATCGAAATTGTGAGCTATGTCCCATTTGAACCGTTTTGGAAAGGGATTCCAACCTATGGTGGTTTTCGTGATGGCTGCGATCAACTGTTCATTTTTTAGCTTTTGAGAGCTTGTAATCACATTTCCACATAGCTCGCACATACAACACAGCAGAGTAAGACATGGTGAATCTTTTGATACCAAATAACTGTAATGTGAATGTTGTTGCAAATCAACTTTTAAATATAAATAATTGTTCTGTCTAAAAAATTTCTTATTACCTGGGCGTTCAACTAGTATTTCATAAATGAAAGAATCAAGTTATACTTAAAATACTTGAGCACTTTAAGTATATAAGTTCTTAAGTTATACTGTCGTTGAATAGTATTTCTATTCATGGCGTTCAATGGTATTTTTGATCGTTCGTTATTTTCAGGCCCATGATATGATCCTGACTGCCCATAAGTACGTGCCATTTGAAGAGTACCGGAGGCTTCCGGAAAAATACGAGAGACCATTGTGCAAGGCCCATGACAAAGGTCTCACTCTAGCTTGTGAAGAGTGCGACGCACTTGTCTGCGAGGAGTGTGACCTCACAACGCGATGCGCTACTGGCGGAGGTAACCAAACTGAAAAGTCTTTAAAATAATGCTTATTGAAAGTGTTTCTTCATTCTATTTACAGTGAACCCATCCTATTGTCTCCATTCATTTCTAGTATTGGAGTGTATGGTATACGAAAATAAATTTTTATCAAAGCATATTTGCCTTTACAATGAAATTAATTGTGCGTTCTAGAGGAACAAATTAACGCTTAAAGCAAGATTTGTTTTTACTGTATTTTGGTAAAAACCATGTACACTAGGCGGTCCTACAACATAAATAATACGTTCCAGGAATGTTTACGTTTTAGGGATTTTATGCTCTATGAACAAAAAATACATGTAAATTGCGTAATCCATTTTAAGATCTTTTTAAAATCACCCCTATGACCTCGGTTTTTTTTCCAAAAGGAAAAAACTAAACTTAACTTTTTTAATTTTGTAACGGTACAGTAACTGTAGTATTAATAGTTTGTATTGACGAGTCTTTGACATTTTTTATCACTTTCCCTCGTTTTCTGGTTAATTATTGTGATAGTTTTAAGACTAAAACTCGTTACATACAGCTTGGTATATCAACACTCCAACTCCTGCATCAATAGATTGCTCTTAAGTATTTCCGGCTTATTGCACTGCTATTTATTTTCTGAGCTTTGACGACTCACCTTTTTCGACACACTTGACGATCTCTAATGGTGAACTAGATATCCAGGGTACTAGTGTATATAATAGAGAGCCTTCTGCATCGTTTTCACACTCACGTGCTGCAAGAAAATTTTGTTATCGAAATCGAATTTAAGAATTAGTACCAACTTGACACTTTAGTCTACGCTATATGGAATTCTTTACATTGTATGAAGCGAAAACTTTACATTGTATGAAGCGAAAACTTTACATGAACTCTTCGCGTTATGTAGAGTTTACGTTATAAGAGTGTCTACTGTATTATTGAATTGAACTAATCATAATTTTTTTGCTGAGGAATGAGCTAAACAAAATGCAATTGCAATCTTGCAAAAATATCTGCTCCAACGTAGAAGGTTTTAACATGCGAAGCAAATATCAGAACGGATTAATTTAATATATTGAGGTTTCACTGTAGTTTACATACACCAAAAAGCTAGTTGTGCGAATGTGAGCTGTTATCATGAGTGGTTTCCAGGTGCTGTGGTTTTTTACGTATAATGTCACCCGCCGTAATAATTTTCTTGGTGTGTCTGCCCAATTAACAACAAGCTTACTGAGACATTTCGTAACGTTACGCTTAAAGTAATGTTACAAGCAAACGTTTTCATATGCGCTCTGCATTCGTTTTCTGGTGATCATTATTGTATTATGTTACTGTTGTAGTAACTTAATACAATAATGATGTATTATGTTACTGTTGTAGTAACATAATACAATAATGATGTATTATGTTACTGTTGTAGTAACATAATACAATAATGATGTATTATGTCACTGGGATATTTTGCAGAATGTTGTGGAAAAATATCATCATAACGTTCTGCAGAATTTTACAGAAATAAACTTTGCTAACATTACCATAGCGTTGCTAAAGAACTTTGGTATAGAATGTCTAAGCAATGATCCATGAAAATTACTTTGTAATGCATGAGCATAGGCGTTCATATAGCATCGACATGCAATGTAACTGAAACATTATAATGAAACATCATTTTTACCTTAAAATCGATGTCCACACAATGTTGCAGGAAAGTCACTTTGGAATGTTGGCATGTAAATATTCATATAACATTGATTTACAATTTAAAGTCAATATTACATGTATGGTGCGAAATTATTTTGACCTTCACATGAATGTCTCAGCAATTTTACAAGAAAATAATTTATTTAATGATTGAGAAACTGGATGTACCTATGTTATATGTTAGAAATGTTGTATGGATGTTATGTACACATCCATACAACATTTTCTAACATAGTTTTCTACCCATATAACATAATTATAACTAATTAGAGCACGATTGTTATAGTGTACACTATTGCTGGGCTCAAGTACATCTTGACCAAAGAATTTAGACTTTAGACTTAGCCCCCTTCTGTTCGAGTTTTTCAAGCATCGGGTATAGCTACTGCTTGGCACGAGTACTTGGCCATCGGGGTTTTTTCGGGTATCGGATTTGTTGATACGGATTTTATGTTTAAATTTCTAAACATCAGACATATCTTAAAATTTACAATGCAATTATAATTTTGTGCAATTTATTTATTTTTTTTCACTATTTTTATCGACTGGCACTCGTGCTCGCAGCGTTAACAGGCGGGTTATTAAACAGTCAAGAGCGCAGGGCGCAATAGCCCAAGTTTTTGTTCCCTCTACTCGACGGATTTGTGTACCAAAACTCGAACTCGCCGGTCAAATCTCCGAACTCGCAAAATCGAAATGCTCAGGATGTTTATTACCCAAGTCTCGAAAGAAGATAAATCCCCGAGGTCAACAAGTTTTATTACCTGCGCCCAGCACTAGTTTACACACATAATTAACACTTAATAAGTGATAGTTGTTGGTACTCTGGTTTACTTAGGTTGCAACGTTAGGCGTCTCTATTCTGTTGGTCTCTTTGCAACTATAGATGTCATAATCGCACTTTGGCTTGATTTGAGCATTTTAACCGCCATTCCGTTTTTTTGATTTTATCTTAAAACATCCTGGCTGTCAGATCACCTTAAACAAAAAACAATCGCAAATAATAGAAAAATACTAACTCTTTTGGATAAAATATACTTACACTTTGTGCAAACGCAGCTATAAGAACTATGACAAAATTAATAAATATTCTTTTTTGTGGAAGTCAGCACAGCTTCCACTACGACAATCTGTGTGTTTTCTTCCTGTAGGAAGCCAGCACAAGTTTCGTTCATTGGCTAAATCTATAAAGAAGTTTGCCTCTGACTACGGTAAGCTGATAGCGTCAGTCTCAAAGCAGCACTCAACCTTCACTAAAAAGCAAAAGGAGACTGAGGCTAAATTTGAAGAGCTGGTTGTAAACTACAATTTGGAGGAGAAGCTAGCAGCTGTAGACTCGGTTGCTGAGCAGCAGGTAAGTCTGAACTTTTTGTACACAGTCTATGCAACTTCACAGTCTATGTCGGTTTCCAAGGATAAATGTGCTATCCTCGTCTACCCGTGTCTTCCTCATAATTTCATGAGAGTATTTTTAATTTGTGGGGTCATGTTATCATATAGAAGTACACAATGGTTGTAGAGACTTTTTTTTAGTTGGTATGCGTTTAGCTTTATGGTTTTCTATCTTTGGATCTCTGTCAATATTTAATAATTTTATTTTTGATTAACTGGAACACTTTTTGTGTAAAACAATGCTTGATGATTCAGTGCTAAAATTGGTTTATTGGATTCATTAGTCAGTCATCTTCTTATTGGTAGAGTGATTACTGTGATGGTCTTATTTTGTTGAAACATTGTCTATAGGATAACTCCAAGTTTGTCAGTGAACCAAAGTCATTTTGGAGTAAGTACTGCATGGATTGAACTGTGTTGATACTGTTGAGTAGAAGATAACTCCCAAGTTTAAAAGCATGCATATTGTATATCAAAGTGTTTCTCGGTTGGTCAGTCTTATGTCCAGTTATAGCGATAAAATACACCGGAAAAAACCGCTTCTCACTAGAATTGAACTCATAAACACCGGTTTTGCAGACAGGCGCACTAACCGCTACGTCTTGCAGCCACCTTGCCATACTATGGAATAATTGTTTGGTTACTAATAGCTCGCTTAAAAATCATAATTGCGTCAGAGATAATGTCACGTAATGATTATAAGTACAATTATTCCAAGCCATGGCAAGCAGGCTGCCTAGCTTGGTGGTAGTGAGCTTGGTGTCACATCCTTACATCCACCGAATGTATAGGCGCAAATTCTGTGACGCACAATCATGTTCTTAACGCCCAGACAGAAGTTTAGACACAGTTCTTATTATGGTAAAGATATGAACTAGCTCAAGTTACTCAAATGCATTAGGTAAAGAGACTAAGCCAATAGGAACTACATGTACATTACTTGCCATTGTTTATAAGCTGTTTTAATATTGAACTAATATGTAGCATAAGAAGTCATGCTTTTCAACAATCTGTTTTAGCTAGGTCTCCAGCTTTGAAATATTAGAAATATGCATTGGTCGTACATACACAGAAACAAACAAACACCTTCCTTTACAAGTTTGTATGGTAAATGCTGTAAATGTTGCATGAAAATAAAATTTTTGTGCAAGCAATCTTTTATTACTCGTAAAGCGTCAGGTGTAAAACGTGCAGTGTGTGTGTGTGTATAGTTACACACATACACACACACACAAGCTAGTAACTAACTTTACCGAATTTTGGCACATTCGGTAAAGCTTTTCATTTTAGTACAAACGCGTCTGATGAGAGCATCGCACGAAACAAATTTGTAGCGCATTTACTAAAAGTTCACTTTCTTCATAATATCTTTTTAAATATACATGTATATATATATATATATATATATATACATATATATATACACATATATATAATAAATATATATATATATATATATATATATATATATATATATACATATATACACATATATATGCATACACTACAGTATATTGTATGCAAATACAATATACTATATGTATACATGTATATCCTGTATACTATATATATAATATACTATACAATATATATTGTATATAGTATATACATATACTATATACAATATACTATGTAGTATATACTATAGAGTATATTGTATACATATACAATATACATGTATATATGTATACTATATTGTGTATGTATACTATATTGTATAGATTGTATTCTATGTTACATAATGTATACACCTTTTTCCGTTTTCACACCCAAGATGATGTATTATTTAAAATTCTACGACCTCTTTTAGCTCAATAAAATGCAATGTTTTTTGTCCTTGTCGTACTAGGGCTAATTTTTCCAGCAAAACAATATTAAGAACAATTTTTCTCGAATTTAAAATTTGGCGATGATTTCTCAGTTCAGCGTCATCTGTTATAGTAAAAGCCTGGTTCTCAAACAGATAAGTGATAAAATATTAATTAAAGGTTAACTAAAATGCATACAAAAACTTCTTTCAAGTATGTTTTTATTAAGCTAAATATATATAAGTTAGATTCAGCATTTATGTTACTCGTCTGTCTCGAAGGCATGAACTCTGCTCGTAGCACATTGTAACGTTACATTTTTTGCAGATCATACCCACAAAATGCACTAAATTCATTGTAGGTACCTATAGTTACTAAGGTTAACATATTGTTTTGTTAGTACTTTTTAATGATGATGATTTTTAACAGAAAGTGATTACATTAGATAATTACTATGGGGTTCTATACCACACTGTACGTCTATACGGTATTTTCACCTTATGATGCCAACACTGAAACGAACTAAAATCATATAATCATATACTACGTAATTTTTGACTATAATCGTAGCAAAACAGACTATATTTAGCCACTACTTGCTAATGATTTTACATTTATATTTAAACACATTTACAGTTTTATTTTTCTTTCTAATTTATTTCAACCAAACACTTCTTTCATGATGTGAAATTTAAAAGCCGTAGATGTTTGACAAAGTTTGAAAACATTTAGTTTTTCCCTTCTTTTCTTTATTCATTTGAACTGCACAAAAACATTTTCTCATGACATGAAGTTTACAAGTTAGAATGGTAAATGTCTTATACGGTATGTTGAATAAAAATCAATTTTCTGTCAAAAAACTTTTTTATTACATACATTATATTACATTAATATTACATACATTACATACATAAAAATATATGTTTACATATATACGTTTTTATGTATATTTATACATTTTTTTGGCAGCTTCTAATACATTTTTGTAGAAAATATGTGTTACATATGCATTGTACATATTTACATGTTTGTGAATGCCACACAAAAATTAATAAAAAGAAAGGCCTATGATCGTTGTTTATCGTGTACCCCCAAATCAATCTAAGGAATCCATAACCACCTGGAGATTATATTTGTATATTAAGGTGATATTCTTAAAATGTCAAGGTCAAAACATTATCTGTAATTCATGCTCTAATCAGTATTATGAGTATCTCTAGCTGTAACGATTAAAAAATTTGATGTGGTATATTGTGTTATATGCCGTTAACCGGATGCTGCCGCAAATGTTTATATTGGGACTGCTACAATTTGGTACTAGATGTTATTCTTCTAATTTGTTAATGACTGCAATATTTGTAAAACTATTTTTATAACATGGTTAAACTGTAGAAATGTTTCGGTTTCAAGCCCATTGTGAATATCAAATTGGAGTAGCGAAAGATTATTTATTACTAGTACTAATAATTTGCAAATCAAAAATGGTGGGACAACTCCGAAACACATAATGTGCATCAGAACACTGTTTATTTCATATCTGGTATTGCAAACATACTGCTTCAGTCAGTTTTTAATAAAATCCATAAATCCATAGATTTATTAAATATTTATTTAAATGAATATATTTTTGTTGGATTGACCGGCTTTAAAGTAAGCATTGAATTAAAATTTCTTTTGGTGTCCAATTGAAAAAGTTTGTTTTTTATATTTTATAAGAACTAGTACGCTTGCCAGACTCATCCGCAAGAGATCATCATGAGTAATCATTTTGGGGATAACTGTTTGAGGAAGTGGTAAGGCGACCGAGTGGTGTAGTGGTAGCATCCTTGCCTTAGTATCTGATGCCCTGGGTTTGATTCCCAATCATGCCAGTCTTTTTTAACGCTTTTAGCATGGCTTCAGACAAACAGACAGACCTGGCTCTTATTACAGAAAATAATTGCGATTTTCGATTCATACCTTTCAGTTGATAACATCTGTTACCATGTCAATAGCTTTCATCAATTACTATGACTAGTGGATACAGGTCTGTAATAGGCACTTGGTAGCAGGGTTTGGATTAGTTTTGTCCTCATCTGCAGGCAACTTTGCTCCCTAGCTTTTATAAGTGATGCAACTGAGAAAAATACACAAATATATCAAATTAAATATCATTTTTGCAGATTGCTGAAATACGGCGACGAGCAGAAATAAGAAAAAAGCAAATCAGGGAGTTTCCTGAAAAGATGGATGTAGAAGTGACGAGGTACTCTGAAGGGCTTGTTGAAAATGAGCAGCAGCTGGATGATCTTGAAAAGACCTTGAGCAAGCAAATGCGAGAGCTGCATATTGTGGAGGTTATCAGAAAAAATAAGAAAAATCGTAACAAAATTGAAGCAGCAGAGAGCTTAGAGCCAGGAGACTGTGATATTCTCTGCACCATGGTGGTTGCGCCAACTGGTGAGTGCCATCAATTAGAACAGGGTGACCTAGTTTTACTCGCACGCATACAACTTAATAGTTAAAAGTTGGAAACCACTTAGCAGTGAATGAAAATCATCGCACCCAAATTCAGAATATCATCAGGCAAGTCCTGATTTCGCTACATTAATCTAAAATAAAAATCTTTGTTGCCATTCTCCTATGACAGATCTGTAAAAATAATTAATTGAACTGTTAGTATAATTACTAGTACACTCGCTAGTTCCATGCACTGTGAAAGATCGTCATGAGTAATCAGTATGATTATCCCATGAAGTGGTAAGGTGACCGAGTGGTGTAGTAATAAGTGCTTGCCATTGTATTTGATGCCCTAGGTTCAATTCTCAGGTGAGGCAAACTTTTTCCTAATGCTCTTAGCATTTCTTCGGAGAGACGGACAGGCACGGCTCTCATCATAGTAAATATTGCTATTATTAGCGCTTCGAAATCTATACAGACGATTTTAAATCGCAAAATTCAAAACACATTCTTTATTTGCCAGTGTGGCGTACTTCCCATTTGACATTGCCATTGATTTTTCAGTTTTCTGTTTGCTTTTTTGGAATTGTAAAGTTTTCAGAGAATCTAAAAACTTTACTATCTAAATTTGAAAACATACTTCAAAAGTATAGAGCAAAATTCCATACTGCTGACATTAATGTGGCGGCACTATGGAACTCTTCGTCAAATAACCTCCAACAATCACTTCAAATCAAGTGTAAGGCAGCCTCTCCTTGATTCACTCGATTAATTGTGTATTTTTATATTAAATATAAACTATCTGGTAACCGATGCTCTACGCCATGGCTAGCTATGCTACTGCACATGTAGGTTCCCATTGCACCTATTTTTTTCCATTTTTGCTGTTCTGTCCTTTTTTTGTCAATGAAATAAAACAAACGATCTGACATTGTTGAAATGAAGTAAGCCATTCAACCTACTCAATTGACAGGAAGAGATGCTGACATTGGAGTCCTGCTGAGACCCCTGCTGCCATCAAGGTTGGTGAAGTTCTTCAACGGAGCATCAAATGGCAGAAAAGCTGATATATTAACACTGACAGCCCAAGGAAATGTTCTTCTCTACCACAAAAATAAAGTCCAGCTTCTGGATACGCATTGCAAGAAAGTCAAGTTTTTTGTTGAAAAACCAAATGTGGTTTCCCTAGAGCAGCATTGTGAATTCATTTTCATTGTTATGTACGAAAACAATTGTTTAAAGTGCTGGAGATACACGCTTGACAGCTCACCAAGCAAGGCAGATAAAATCTTTAATTTCCGTACTGACCGTTTGTATACGAAACGTCAGATCGTTGTGCGGCTTGAAGAGATCATTGCGATTGACAATTCTAGTTACTCTCACAACCTGAGGATCTACGATTTTTCTGGAAGACACCTTCGCAATGTTTCAGTGGCGCAACCAGTTCGAGAAATTTACTACCTCCCTGGTAGGTTGGTTCTTCTCAAGGATGATGCGGATGTCATTAGAAAATATGACATCACGTCCTCTTCAGCGGTGAAAGTTTGGTGTAGTGCAGAGAGTGTATCATCTATTTCTACTGATAGTGTGGGATTATGCTATGGGACTCATTATCAGCACAGTACACAGCAGACGATAAGATTATTCTGGCCAAACTCAGCAACAGGTATTAGCTATCAGCAGTTTATTATGACAGTAGTCATGAGACGATATGTATATATATATACATAAGAGAGAAATGTTCTGCATAGTTGAAATAAAGCAACTGTAAAGGTTTTCAAACAACTGCAAGTTTAAAATTTCATAACTTGAACAGAGTGTTTTGTTGAAATAAATTAGAATGAAAGTAAAAATGTAAAGGTGTTTAAATGTAAATGTGAACTCATTAGCAAGTAATGGCTAAATATATTCTATTTCGCTACGATTAAAATAAAAAATTTATTGGTATACAATTATATGATTTCAGTTCATTTCAGTGTTGGCATGCGAAATTTGGCGTGCGGAAATATCGTAGGCTATAGACGTTAATAGAGTAGTATAAAAAAGCATAGTCATTATCTGATGCAATCAACTCCTGGTAAAAATCATCATTAAAAATGGTACTAAAATACTATGTTAACCTTGGTAGTAACTATAGGTACCAACAATGACTTTAGTGCATTTTGTGGTTATGATTTGCAAGATAGAACATTACAATGTAGTACGGGGAGAGTTCTTACCTTCGAGACAGACAGACAGACAGACAGGCAGACAGACATGCACTCTAAATGCTGAATTTACCTTAAATGAATTTGATTTACTAAATGCATACTTGAAGGAAGTTTTAGTATGAATTTTAGTAAACTTTAACCTTTTAACATTAATTTTATTATTGTGATACACTTTTATTATTAATAAAAACGTATCACAATGTTAAACTTATGTCACAATGATAAAATTATATATATAAAATCTAAAACTAAATCTAAACTAACGAATCTAAAACTTTTTATAGACTAAAACCCTCTTCGATATAAATATACTATTGTGCAATCTTGTAAAGTATATGGCATGTATAATCAAAACATCTTTATGGTTAAAATACGTTTTGGTGGTCTGAATCAATATATATATATACATATATATTTATATATATATATATATATATTTGAAAAATTATTGCGAGAAAAGTAAACTTTTAGTATTTGCATTACAAATTTGTTTCGTGCGAAGCACTCCTCAGACGCAATTGTACTAAAATCTAGTACAATTTTAGTACAATTGCGTATGAGGAGTGCTTCGCACGAAACAAATTTGTAACGCAAATACTAAAAGTTTACTTTTTTCGCAATAATTTTTCAAATATTTCATACTCCACTAATAATCTCTTAGGTTTTTAGTGTAGAGTTCTCTTTTTATATGCTTTTGCACTTGCTTTTAATTTATATATATATATATATATATATACATATTTGAAAAATTATTGCGAAAAAAGTAAACTTTTAGTATTTGCGTTACAAATTTGTTTCGTGTGAAGCACTCCTCAGACGCAATTGTACTAAAATGAAAAGCTTTACCGAATGTGCCAAAATATCAGAAATGGGCTCGCTGTGTTAATCATGTAATTTAGTGCTAAGTGTAACCGAGAAGATAACTCCTAGCATGTCTGCAATTAGAAGTCAATTCATTTCTTTTATTTAATGTGCCTAAGTGTGGTTTGCATATTATGAAGTATTTTTCAAGTAAACATAATTTGCATCGTTTTGTTTTGTTTGTATATGGTTGTGCTTGAGCTAATATTTCCCATGTTATATTGTATGTTGAGTTGTTTTCTTTCAACTTCCAAATGTGTTTGCTCAATTCTGTGTGGTGTTGTTTGTTTTTGTGGTTAAATGAGGCTTTATGGTTGCTGTATCTAGTTTTAAATTCGGTTGAGCAAAGTCCTATGTAGGTCGCTACGTGGTTGTTTGTATTGTTGCTTACTGTTGCTTGATATATCACATTTTTGGCTCTGCATTTTCCTTCCAAAGGGCAGTTGTTCTTTTGTCTGCAATTGCAACTTTTTTCATTGTCTTCTTTTTGTAGTGTACTGGTTTTATTAAGGGTTTTGTTGCTCCCATCAATGATTGTTTTCATGTTTGGCATTACTGAGTAGCTCAGTTTTAAGGTTTGTCTATTAAATATTGCTTGGAGTGGGTGTTTCTTTGGAAAACATGTTGTAACTATGCTGAAGAATTTTTGTCCAATATTGGTTGCAACATTGGCGCTGAATGGTGGGTTGTACCATGTGATTTTTCTTTGTCTGTTACGTTTTTTAGGTTTTCTCATGTTGGTTTCATATTGTAGTTTGCTGTTGTATCCACTCTTGTGGAGTGCTTCTTGGTATGGTTGCACTGTGCTGTTAAATTGTTGTTCATCTGATGAAAGTGCGTTTAATCGTTTGTTTATGTTGTCTGGTAAGTTTTTCAATATGGAAGGTGGATGGTTGCTTTGTTTGTGCATATATAGTATTGTGTTGCCTGGTTTTTGGAAAAGCTTGAAGCTGCCATCTTGTAGATTTAAAGTTACGTCAAGAAAATTCACTGATCGTTTGTTCGCCTCAATAGTAATTTTCAAGTTGTTCTTATTAAATATGTTGCATATTAGTTTCTTTGTTCTCTCTATAGCTTGTGGTGTACCCTTGCAAACCGCAAGTCCGTCGTCTCTGTATAGTCCAATGCTGCAAGTCAATTCTTTGGGTATTTGGGTCAGTAAGTAAGTCCCTACTAATTCACAAGTCTCCGCTCCGTCGTAGCTACCCATAGTCACGTCAAACAATTTATTAGAGTTCTTCTCTGACCAGGCCGTGTCGTTGTGAAATACAAGCGATCTTTTTGCATGTAGTATGATTGCCTTTTCGTCTTCTGTGATATTTGTTATACTGCTTGCAAAATCTAATGCTTTTTTTAATAGTGCCTCTGTTATTGAAGGGTAAAATTCACAAACGTCAAAAGTAATAAATGCTTGCTGTTGCTTTTCCTTTATTTCTCTAAACCAATTCAGTACATCACCCGTACTTTGCCATAATTTTACACTAGTTTCTCTTGTCACTTTTTTGTTGATACCTGTGAGCAGAGTTTTGCTTATTTTTCCTATTTCAGATTTTGTTGGATTGATTAGTCTACACGTGGGGTGGTTTGTGAAGTTATCTTTGTGGTCTTTTAACGTTATGAATGGTTGTTTCTCTGCTATTGTCTCAATTCTTTCTCAAGTCCTAATTTGTGCGCTATTTCTTTGTCTTTTGATGTAATTTGATTTACTGCTGTCTTGTCAGCTTTTTTGTAGGTTTTAGTCACATTATTTTGCAACATTTTGCTGTATTCATCAATTTCAAGTCTGTAAAAATTGGTTGTTTTGTCAGCTTTGACAAGTATTTTATTGTTTGCTTGTATTGTCTTAGTGTCTTGAAGTAGTTTTCGTTGAAGTTCATTGTTGTATGGCTTGAATTTGATGTTTTGTGTCATTTCTGTTATCTTACTTTCAAAATCTGACATTTCTTTTATAAAAGGTGGCAGTTGCTTTGTTTTGAATCCATAGGTTTCTTTTTGTTCTGATTGCTGATTTTGGTTTAAGTAAAAATGTGCTTTCCATCTCATTCGGTGAGTTAACTTCTCGGTCATTTCTATAAATCTTTGTAGGTAATTTGATTTTTTTGGTATTGGTATATTTTTCATAGAGTAACCAAAATTTACCTTTTCCATTTTTTCCAATTTACCTTTTCCTTTTCCTGCGTCTGAGGAGTGCTTCGCACAAAACAAATTTGTAACGCAAATACTAAAAGTTTACTTTTTTCGCAATAATTTTTCAAGTATTTCATACTCCACTAATAATCTTTTAGGTTTTTAGTGTAGAGTTCTCTTTTAATATGCTTTTGTACTTGCTTTTAGTTAATGTATATATATATATATATATATATATATATATATATATATATATATATATATATATATATATATTGATCATCAAAGCCAGAATAGGGTTTTAGTCTATAAAAAGTTATAGATTTGCACGTTGACACTCGCTGCAAAATTCTTTTATTGCCGTAAAGTGTTATTTTTAGTTCCGAAATGATAATCACTTTTCATGGGATAAATTTTCAAAATTGCATTGCTGTCTAAATACACGCAAATCTGTGCAAAACCGCCAAATGGCTTACACTTCCATTTACAAGCCCATCGCTTAATTTTTTGACATTTGCTTCAAAATTAAACTATACCGCTGCTCTATATGACTTCATACCATTTTGAGAAAAACTTTTGGAAAAGTATTAACAATTTGACAGATGTAACACATGCACACCATAATTTGATTAACTTTGTATGACTGCCAACAGATTTGTAAGAAAGAACCTGCTCTCTTTTTTCAAACAAGTCAATAATGAACTCTACAAAATTATCCAGTTCTACCATTTCAGCTACATCAAGCATAAGGGAACTTGAGCTGGAAGAAAGGAAAACCATCACCTCCGTGTCTGTCAACAGCGACATGCTGGCTGTCATAGCTGACAGCGTCTGCCATCTTTACTACATAGAGTTCAGAAAAGTAGATTAAAAATTGAAATTTGAAAGACCAGCTTCGCCTCTACCACTCGTTGATGAAGAATGGTAAAGGCAAGTTCTTGCTGGTCAAACAAGTTCATGCTTGTCCATACTCCAGACAAGTTTATGCCTGTCCGGAGTACTTGGCTCCTTCAACCAAGATTTACCTTAAACACTATGAACGCTATTTGAAGAGGTTCATGTTATTGAGGAGCCTTGTTTAGCTGTAATGTTTGACATAAGTTTGTGGTATGAATTTTTGGATGATGTTTACCTTAATGAAAGGTTTAATGAGTCCAACTGTCTACTGCACTTACAGCTTGAGTTTAAAGATTTGAAGATAAAGTCAGTTTTGAACTCATTGCTTAACTTTGCTTTTTACAGTTTATGTTAGAAAATATAGTATTGTGCAGTCTTGTAAAGTATATGGCAAATATAATCAAAACATCTTTACAGTCAAAATACGTTTTGGTGGTCTGGATTTTACAAGGTTAAATGTAGCAATTCAATGACAACTTTTCACCTATTTTTAAGTAAGCTTGTTCTAGTAGCTCACTGATGAGGTTGAAATGGGCAACAGATAGATCAGTGGTTCCCAACTACCTTTCAGCCATGGACCCCCCTGAGCTCCTTATTTAAATGTCACGGACCCCTTTATGAACCTCATAATATATGGTGTTTATAACAATGCATTGTAAATTGAAATGTTTTATCTTAGTATATCGCTGAAAACCTTAGTATATCGCTGAAATTAAAGAGGGAGAGAGAGAATTACGTGTTTGCTGGTAACAGGTTTTGTTGTTTTGTACTACTAACTGGTAATCAGGTACTATTCAGTGATTGATGCATATGATGAACCTAACAAGACGACGCAACCACTTCGTGGGAATTGCATTACCCGAAACCCAGGCTAGCACAATCCCAACAGAGCTCGATCATTAAACCCTGCACATATGATAGCCGTCGCCTTTTCTTTTAGGGTTTCATATCATTGATCCAACCACTATAAAACAGGAATAGCTGTAAATATCTAGCTAGAAAAAAACCAATCCTGACACCAGCCTGTGGACCTCCTCGAAACCTCCTGTGGACCTCTGGGGGTCCATGGACCACCAGTTGGGAACCACTGAGATAGATTGTAGTTATCATCGTCAACGAAAGAGCGGTCTAGAACTTTCTGGTGCAGACTTTCGCGCGCCAGACTTTTTAGCTATGTTATTTTCACACCAAAGAAATTATGTCTGCGTATATACAGTAAATAGACAACACGATGATAATAATAAAAAATGCAAGAAGCATGTTCATGAAACTTTACTCAAAAATTTTTTGCCTCGAAATATAAAAAAAATAAATTTTTACATTCACATCGCCAAAATTTGATTGAAGGAGTTCGTGAACTACCTTTGTCAGATACATAAATGTAGCTGTTGTGTACAATATTTTCTCTTCCACCTTTGCTTACAATTTGTTGGGCCATAAGTCACAACGAAAGATGTATTAATTCTGGACTTGTGACCTGCACCAGAAATTGTCAGCCCAAAAACTCCTGCGCCAGAAACTATGTGCCAAAAAATCCCATTTTGACAAAATCATTTCCTATTTGTGCCAAATACTTAAAAGAACGCAGCGTGATATTACTACACAATGCTAAACTACATTGCGCTGCGCAGTACATTGCGCAACGCTAAAGTAGATGTGGAACAAAAAAATTACAGGAGAATAAATGCGCCAATTGTTACCAAATATCTGCCTGGCGATTGATAAATTTGTAGATACACACGGCAAATCAACAATTTTAAACAATGAATAACTATCACAAATGTGTTGAGTAGATCTTTTTAAAAGTTTTAAATTTAAAGGAATCATGGAATCTGCGAGTATTCAATCATTGTGAAGACATCGCGCATTGCTAACAACAATTTCGTGCACAGATATATTATTTTTCTCATGAACAAATTTATCAGTTTTACCAATTTAATTCGTTGTATGACTATGCTGTCAATCTCTACTTCTTTTCTTAGTATAATGTCCATCCATCTGGAGGATGGAAATAGATCGCATTGTATGGGATTTGAACTTGTGGCATTTATCTTAGCAGCGCGTCACTTTTACATGTCCGCCTTCCAGAATACTATAGTTGTGCTCATTATTTCTCTCGTTTTGTCGGAACACCTGGTGATCTCCCACGCCTATGGGACTCCCAAGTTACTAGTGAAAATAGATGGTGCTACTGAAAAAAGCTTGCATTAAAAATGTAACTTCCAAAAATTGTAATGCTGTAAACACGAAAATTACTACGTTTATTTCCATTTTTAAGAATCTGAATGGGTGCATGACGCATACCAGGTACACAATGCAAAAAAGGTTGAAGCAAATAAATCAGCTCATGACATTGTAAAATTAGATGCTTTTATAAAATTGTTGTTTCTCATGTTTGCATACCGAGCACTAAGGTAGAAAAGAATCATGAGTTTTTTTTGAAAAAATAAGATTTTTTCTATTTAAAACAATTTTTTCATTTTAATCGATCTTTTTGATACGATTTTTTTGATAAATTTGATTTATTCGCTGATTTTTGCTCATGAAAATTATTTGTGTATTATATTATTTGTATATCGCATTGCACTTCAAAATGCTGGTGAAGATGTTTTCCAGTAATAGTGATTTAGTGAACTCGCTTTTCAATATTGAAAACTGGATTCACTAAATATGGCTTACATGCTTTAATTGAATGCTTAAATTCTTATATTTGTTGCATTTAATAGCTATAAAAAATTATAACACGCAAACTACCGTAAAAACTCTAATTGAACGCCACCTCCAATTGACCGCCACTATAACGGAAAGGTTGAAAAAAAGAGCACCATGCCGTTCAATTAGAGGTTTTACGGTACATGTGAGTTAGTGAAGTAGAGCTACTAGCAATTTCACACGAAGTACAAATAAAAGCCAAAGACATAGAAAGGCAATGTGAGATATTTAAGCACATTCTTCCTTGATGTGGTTGGTGAGGTTGATTATGCGAAATATAAATGACAGTTTGCAGGTTTTTCTGTAGCTAGCCGGTTTCTATTTTTGAATGAACAAAAAATAAGGTAGAGAATACTCTTCAACGCTTGCATTTCAACTGATTGCAGTAAGGACTTTGATGGAAAACGTCATTTATTAGACAGAGTAGTGAGAGAAAACTGTACCAGTTACAGCTGCTGCCTCACAGTTAAACCTGCTTTGTGGTCTACTAAGTTCAAATAGAATCTTAAATAAATAATCAAATAAATAATCTCTAGGTTCAAATAATCTCTCCAGTCCAAACTTCAAATGTCGTTTTGTAGTATTGTTCTACATATGCACTCAGATTATCTTCACCACACCTGCTTGTTATTAATCGAGAAGTATTTACAGGTTTGTTATAGACACATCAACACAAGATTATTTGTCTAGAAACACTGGATTTTTGCAAAATTTCGAAAAAAAAATCTTGAATTAAAAAAAAAAATTACAATTTTGTCTAAATTATTTTTCGGAAAAAAAATCTTAAATTAATGATCTAAATCCTGATTTTTTCGTGAAGCAAAGTTTTTTTGGAAAAAATAACCATGACTTTTTTCAACAAAAAAGATTCAATTCAACGAGTTAAATCATTAAATTTAAAATCCAAGATTCAAATCATCTGATTTGTTCATGCCAACCTTGCCAAGCATTAAACAATAATTTTGTCTTCACAAAGCAGTTTATTGATCTCCAATCTTTCAATATAACATAAAGACCAGTCAACATGATAGTTTATTGCGTAGAAGATAAGCACTCAATCGCTATTAGCTTACAGAAAGCAATAAAATTAACATACTGTACAAATAAATAATGGTAGAATATCAAAACACGCATTCACACATCACAAATATCATGAGTCATAGCTACTAAAACGGCATCGTTATTGCATGAAGAATGTAAACTCGAATATGGAGCCACAAATGGTAGATGATATACCAGAATGCACCAGTGTCATAGATAATATCCAATAGTATATATATATATAATACATAACTCAGAAGGCACCAGTGTCATATATTGCTACTAAATAAAAGTAAGTCAAACTAACAGGCGGACTGTCATGGGGACGGAATAGAGATGGCTAGCTCTCTCCTCATCACTAACTCCTTGCGTTACAGCTCGGTCATTGGCTAGAAAAACAAGCATTCAGAGTATATATTAAATAGTGAAATGTTTCGGGTTAAGACAGAGAATTTAACAAAGTGTGATTCAATCAGTGTTGATTCTGATTTGAAATCCTATAAGCTATGGTTTCTAGTTGTATTTTGTCAAGTGTCTATGTGATGTTTTTGAAATTGTGTTCTCCTGTACAGTGGACCTGCTATATGAAATTGATTCATACATTATTTGCCTTATTTGCCATCATAAGACAAAACTGTTGTATAGAGTGGTATAGAAACTCATAGTAATTATCTAATGCGAACATCTCCTGGCAAAAATCATCAAAATTTTATATACGTACGGCATGTATTTTATGTACGTATTGAAAATTAGTAACAAAATAATATATCGAACCGTGGTTCCCATATCGGCTGCAAGACCCCAGGGTTATCTCGCACAGCAAAATGCTTGCGGTGTTGGCTCGGCGAATTATGTTCACATAAAACTGCGTCACTGATTATCGCGTAAAAATGGCCGCACGCCATGCCATCTCGAAAATGCTGACTTTCACCTGTACAGTGCATTTCGGAAAGGTTTTGCCTGTGGCTCCTTGCTAAAGTTCAACAGTGCTGAACTCTTGCCTTGACCGCTAGCAACTACCGGTGATGCTCGACGCGTAGGTTCCCATTTCACCAGCGAGAGCCTTGCTAGCCTGCCACCGGTGCTTGCGGCATATATGGGAACCAGGCTTTACCTTAGTAACCATAGATACCTACAATAACTTTAAGTGCATTTATTTGTTATGATCTGCTTATGATTATGATTCTTGCTTCTCCCTTTAACATCGTTATCAATCTTAGAACCCATGGCTAATGAATTAAGGTCAATATATGTAGCTAATTAGTTATATACGTATAATGAATTAAAACTTATAACAAATATTATATTAAACACTAAATAAATTTTACTTTCACTTTTCACTAATTTTCGTTTCCCTCATGCAATATCAAGCATTACGAAACACAAAGAATTCTGAACAGCAAAAAGCGAGCATCATATCTTTCAAGCGTTGCGGGAGAAATTTCGGCGAAAAGCATATCAGTATCATCGTTATTCCAACGTGTTCAAAACACCGACTGCCAAATTTGAATTTCGAAATTTTGTCGATGTCGTATGGTGAAAAGAGGCGGCACTAAGGGGATGAAAAAACATTGTGTTCCTCATGGTAAGGCTAAAAAACCATAAAATAGGGACGTCGTAATCCAGGGGTGCACTGTAGTAGCTTTGCTTTTCACCAGACACTCCTATAACGTAAACTTCTTTCTTCCACTTGAAGTAAAAAATTTACTTCAAATTTTTGCTTTGTATTTCGCTTTGCTAAATTCTGTATAACGCCAAGCGTCAAGTCTGTGCAAGTTCAATTTAAGGAACAAGAGTCGGACAGCCTTGAAAATATCGTTTCGTCTCTTGTCACACTTGGAAAAAAAGACGACGCATGGGTAACTCTATTATATATTAGTACACTGGCAGTCCCGTGTGCCGTAAAACATTGTCAGGTGTTTCGATATCGCCCAGAGAACAAACATCTGCAGTGTGTTGGTCTGCCAAGCTGAATGGCGAGAGTTCAAATCCCATGCAATGCAATATTTTTTTCAACATCCAACCATGACTTCAGAGAGATGAACGGGCACGGCTCCTGTTATCGTAAAGATTACCGCATAAGTGGCTATCATAAGAAAGAGATAACCGTGTTCAACTCAATATTACGTCTATAACACGACAGATTAATGCTGCTTGAAATACTATCAAAACACGCTGACTTTTAACCGGATATAAAATGGTTACGAAAAGCAAAAGCTCTAACACGACAGCTTTTACTCCCTAAGCTACTACCATGAGGAGACGACTCAATACCAGAGTAAGAAATGCAAAAAACCACCTGCATCAGAAACTCAATGAGTTCTGAAATTATGCAAAGAACATTTACAAGCACTAGAACCACTCACCACATCAGTAATATCAAAAATGTCAACCTAGGGAGTGCTTCTCTTGACGTTTGAGCACCATGTACCCAAGGCATGAACACAGTGTAGCAGCAATGTGTTCAGAAGGTCAGTGATGTGTTTAATTTTGTGACAAGGTTTTTCCTATCTTCATTTTTACAAATGTAGAGAATTTTTCAATTCTCACCCTGGCAGTTTTAATTAAACTATTACTAAACAACGGAATATCAGCCATATACTTTGAATAAAATCAAAATTATACTACCCATACATTGGAGCTGGGCAACTCCTAATTTTAAAGTAGAGGGAGTGGCCTTGTAGCCAAGGAACATAGCTGTCAAGTATGATTAATTTGAGGCCTCTCTTAACACCATGCAGTCTAGAAGAACACAACTACCTGTTTAACACCATTCTGTCTAGAAAAGCGAAATGTTTTTTGAGCACCATTCAGCCAAAAAGAGAACACAGCTCTGAAATGTTATACCAGCATTGATTTTCACCCAATTCACTACTAGTTATGGCAGCATCTTTCTTAGAGCTTAATTAGACAATCAATAACTCACTCCAAAGTATTTTGTGTATCCTCATTGAATTACCCACAATGCAGTCCGTCAATTTTTCATAAAACAGTTATTGGAAAATCCTGTGTGCTCAGATCATCTAAGAACTTACAGTACTTATCTCATGTACATATACATACCCTTATGCCATATTTAATGTTGTACGATTTAAGGACTGCAGTGATACTGTCATCCAGTAATACTTTAAAGACATCCTCTACAAGTGCTTCTTTCACAGAGCCCTCATCTTGTGTGTAGTAAAGCCAACTCGCCTCCTCCTCCCTCAATTCCTGCAATTTCAAAATCAAATGGCTCAAGCTCCACGTGACCAGCCTCTGACCTTAGGAGCACATGAAGCTATCAACAGCTCCAAAAAAGAATTCATGGTACTTTCATAGGTACAGAGAGGTATAAATGAAAAAGATAAATGACCTCCATACAATATAACAAAATTGTATATAACATATTGATTGCCATCACAGAAACCATGGTTAAGTCGTAAATCAAGAAGTTGAGTTATCCGACTTTGAAGCTGCACTAATTGAATTTATAATACTGGTAACGATTTTCGCAACACGTGCATCTGGACCAATCAGAGAGAATCTGAAGTCAGTTTAGCCAATAGAAGTCTCTAACCATCGGAAAAAAACCTTAAAACCGTTGCTATGCTAAACAGGAAGTACTGAAAAATGGAGTCTGATTTAAGTAATCGACTCATTTTTGCCGATTTTAAAGATGACTCTGACATTTTGGACACTTTAAATGAGTACTTTGGTATTTCAACTGATGCAAAAAACAGTGAAAGTAAAGGGAATGACGATGATATTTTCCTAACGATTCTAATAAGCTTATTTTAAGATTTAAATATAAGAATAAGTATTCGATTTTATATGATTATCATAAGATTTAATTATAAGAATAACTAATCGAATTTACAAGATCAGAGTATATAGTGTCCAATGGTGTGCAATATGTTACTGTTAATATTTTTTCAAAGGTTTTGTAGGTGATACTACGACTGTGCCCAAAATCACGATACTGCCAAGCCGTTTTTAATATCTGCAAAATTAAGAATAAGTAATACATTTTCTGATAGATATACAGCTATTTCTATGACAGCCAGCTAGAATCTGTTTAGATTTTTAAATTCAGCATAATTTTTTGTCTATAAATACAGAAATCTAAAAAAATATAACAACTTCTTGATAATGGTTGCTATGACGTTTTGAAATGTAAAAAAATTGTGCATTGGTAATCGTTTCTGAAACATTAACACCAGTTTTCTCAAAACTATGTTTTCGCACTAACGGTGATCACGCGAAAGTTTATTGACCATAAAATCTGCTGCAATTAAGCTAAAATCAAATTTTTTTTGCAAAATAACTGAGAAATTTCTCCTGCTAATGTAGATAACTCCAAATCCCACACACCCGACTTAACCATGGTTTCTGAGATCATGCCCACATTATGTTATTGAAACTACCTTTCTGTTGCTAGTCCAACCACTTTAAGGTCACCCCATATGCTCATAATTTAGAGAAAGGAACAATAGTTTACCTGTATTAAAATTGTGTCAACCTTATCACGCCGCTTGTTTCGTGTGACAGGCATGGCCCGCGAACTCTTAGTCGGATGGACAAGTTTGCCTGTGACCGCAGGGCAAATCTGTTTGTCTATCAATTCCTGCACTCTACAACGACATACACTTCAGGTTTGGTAACCCAACGAGCCCCTTTGTCACAAAGTCAGACATGCAAGAACTAAATAATTATTTTCTTGTAGGATAATAATACAAGCATTTGCAAAACTAATTTCACAACATGACAAATGCAAACGTTATGATGCTTTAGCTATATCAAAAACGACCTTGAACTTTGAATCAAAATCCAGAATGCAACAAGGCAACCATTTTTACCTATCATTACAGTTGTTCAGAACCAACAACTCAGCATTGTATTATTAATGTAGCAGATAATAAGTTCTTCAGTCTAAAATTATGTGACGCTATGTCATGACGCTATGTCGTAATGCAATGCTAAGTCATAACGCTACGTCATGACGCGATGCTAGCTTAGTTTAGCTAGTAGCGACTAGACTAGGCCTACTTCCTTACCAAACATACCACCAGCTGTAGTATAAAAGACAGTGTATATAATTGGAAAATGACATATAATGAGTACTGTCTAAACAGCATGACATGCAAAATGTACATTTTATTTTGTACCTTTCATTAAACAAACTGCCAGGCAAGGTTTTGTAACATTTCTATAATTGATGACTTTGTACTCACTCGTCCAAGGTGGTGGGTGGCTGTCTGTGCTTGAAATATCGATTCAATGGACCTCCGCTGACCCTCTGATTAACTGGGATTCCACTCTCGTTCTAATACAGAAACGCCAGATTTTAAATCTGCTAAAAAGCTGCTAAGAAGTGCATTCTACAAACCAATCAGTAAATTGAAAATTTTTGATAAGCACAAGCCAACTTGACTGATGAAAACCATAATTTGAGGTTCTTTCGAAAAGTTTGTTTATTTATGGTCAGTCCACATGCTGCCTTACCCTCAAACTGCCCTATCTTGACAATTTTAAAAATCTGGTCTCCAAAACGCTGTCATTCTGCTGACATAAAAACCACACAGAGTAAAGCTGATAACATACCTGATATATATCGCTGAGCATTTCTCTAATTAAGTCAAACATGAACTGTTTAAATGCAACTGTCGATGAAGCCTCAAGCTCTAGCTTATCCTTTGTCTCCAGAAACTCGCTCGTAGTTTCGAGATCTGTCCACGACTCTCCGCAACGACGAGCTTGCCAGAAGATATCAAGTGCACTGCGAGCTATGACCTTGACCTGATAACACAAAGGCATTACTCACTACCAGAAATGGATTGGCTGAAACAATAAATCAACGAACAGGCCATATGACCTTACCTCGGCCTCCTCATGCGGCACAACGAATACTGGCTCCGGTATGACTACACGGTTAAGTATTTCTCTTGTTGGAATGACAGAGACAGGCTTCGACTCAGCACCCATTCCTGCAAATAAACCATAGCATTAGTTTCATGAATTTGCTATATCATACTAAAATTTACTACTAGGGTTCCCCAAATCAACAGAGAATCATGTGTCACACCGACTGCGCTGAAGATCGTCACTAGCGATGCATCCATGCTGATTCACGACCATCAGTTGCCAATCGATAAATGACAATTCCCATATATTATTATTACTAGTGCCATGACAGTTAAGGGTGCCGTGAGAAATCAACAGGTGTGCAATAAGAAATTATTGATAAATGGTCTTTTTTGAACTTCATCTATATTATTTCTGTTCGCTTTTTCTGTCAGAAAGCGGAGCAAATAACTATTTGCATAATTATTCTGAAATGCCAGAATGTGCTTGATAAGCGCAGGTGTTAGAGTGCTGGCGCACTAGTTGGAGTATCGTTGATAGCCATCCTTTATCCTAAACTCTAATCCTGTCTTCGGAGAGGTGGACAGACAAACACTGCTCTTATAGTTAAAGGTACATAGCCTTTTCCTATCAGCATGAATTTCTTCAAGATCATTAAACAAAAACAGATATGGCGAATATAAATTATATCTATTTTAAATTTTATTGCTCTTAGCCTTAGGTAACAATAAAATGTATATATAATTTTTAAAAATGTTTAAATATAAATTTTCATCTTAAAACTGTTTGGAGTAAATTACATCATCTGGGATTATTTTGACAGATGGCTAACTAAAATTAAAACAACATTTAATCTCCACAAAATAGAATATGTTGTGCCGAAAAGCTGCAAAAATTTTCTAGTGTTTGCATGCAAACGCCGATTGCCATAAATGAGCAACATTCTGCATAATCACTTACAATACCAAATAAGGAAATAGCTAAAGCGCTGAAGGACTGAAGCGGTGGTCACTTACCGAGATCATCGTCAAACCAGTCGTTGTCGGAAGCACCAAAGACATTGTCTATTTCTTTGTCCAGCTGGGCCCACTGCTCATGCCGTGCCTCCTCAACAAACGAGAGCTTAGTGGGTGATCTTTGAGGGCTCATCGACTGTAGAGAGATGAAAACATATACACATAGTTGTCACATATATGGCAACTAATTTCCTACTCGGACGTCATCAACGAAAGACTACCAGATATCGCAACTCATTAGTGTCTTGATATAGAAAGAATTGACAGCTTTGAGTAGGATAATAAAAGTCAGCTCATCCTGGCCTTGACCCCAGTCCAGAGTTCACACAATAATTCATCTGACAATTGAACGCCATGGGTTTTAGCCTTTCTCTCATGAGACTGACTACTCCAAGGACTGACTACTACAAAGACTAATCCAAGGACTAACTAATCCAAAGACTGAGTAAAAATTTCAAGTACCTCTTCAGAGCTGGAGGAAGAGTGACTATCTGGAGGAGACTTGGCAGCCGCAAGCTGGACAGTTTTTGCTGTTGTAATAGCTAATGGGGGGAGGGAGCCGAGCAAACTTGTGGAAGAGCTTGATTTATCTATAAAGTAAAAAGTGTGTTAACAGGAAGCATAAGGTAGGTGTAGATAACCAATCAGAAATTTCAAAGATATGAATGAACCAATAAGATCCCAGCTCATATTGGCCAGCAGACTTTAAAGCTTCATGTCAATATTTGCAATTATATCTTTATCAAGTATAACATTATCAGTAATATCACTTATCACTGTATCAGTAATAGACTTGAAATCTCATTGGCTAAGGCTAACACGCTCTAGTTTAAAAGGCTCCATAAAGTTCTAAACCACGAGATTATTTAGCTGATACCCTGAGCATCCACTTTTTCAGATACGCAAACAAAAACTGCCGCATACAGAGCGTGTGAGAACACTGATATTTTGGTGGATCCAGCAAAATAATTTACCTAGAGTGAAAGAAGAATGCGTTTTTAGGTCTTCACAAGAAATAGTGGAAGGTTGTAAGGCCTACAGTATGACCAGATAACCACTGAAAACTTAGAGAGACTGCATGCAAAAATTTGTGATGAAAAATTTGAATGAGGCATTGGAGTTATGCTCACATTCTTCAATACTGAGTCTTTGTTTGAAAAAAAGACACCTGATGAGTGAGCGACACTGCAAAAAGATCTGTAGTGAAAAAGATTTGACTTTTCAGATAAGTTTTAATACATATAGTATACATATATATACAACAGCAAACAGTATTTATATATATCAAAAAAACATGACATCTAACTCAAAATATGTATATATTTTTTTTCAATAATATTTCATTATTTTCAAGGTTCACCCATGTTTTATCATTTACGATTGACTTTTTTTGTCTATATGCAAAATAATGTAGTTTCATAACCTTTTTCATTAGTTCCGATGTGAGATTGGGTGAAACTGTTTGTAACAGGTGTTAATTCACTTTTCTGAAGTTTATTCTATTAAGCGTTCAGGTAATAATTTCAGAATAAACCAATCAGATCAGAGCTCTTTCAGTCAAGTTTATTATTGAGAGTAGATTCTTTGACTGAGTAAGAATTTAGGAACCAAATTAGTTGATATGATCAATGAACAGCAGATGATAACAGAAGAACTGTATAATTCACAGACTGGCAATTTTTGATTAATAGTTTCAATCAAAACTTAAATGGAGCTGCTAATAATTATTATTGCATATCACTTAGCAACTGCAAACAACTTTATTGCCTAAACAATAAGTGAACTTGCATGCTCACCTTCACTGGTTGTATCCTTTGGTTTTTCCTCACCCAGATCCTTGGTAATAGAAGATGGTGACAAAGCAGCTTCCTTTACAGGCGACACCTCTGCACTAGATGATGGTGATACCGCAGCAGCCGTCGTGTCTTTCAAAACCAAGGTAGGTACGACCGGAGATGAGTCATTAGATGAACTTGAGGAGAGAGGCGGTTCAGATCGAAACTCCTCCCGTTGAACTTTCCACAATTCCAGTACAGAGTCAAATGATTTGCTGATCATGGCAGATGTAGCGGCATCAAGCTGATGTTCGTCGGCATCCTAATGGGTAGCGAAATATGAGTCATGAATATGCACAGATGATAGTAACCAGACGTTAGTGTTAGCAATCAAACATTACTGAAAGTTCAAGAACTCTAGCTTCAAAACACATTTTGTAATATTCAATAGGTAGGATTTGATAGGATTTGCCTCCCCTCACTGGGTTTTCTTGAGGGAATACTCAGGACACGCACATTTTTGCAATTAACTACGCAACGCTTCATATAAACCAGGCTGCTAATTCATTTTTGGTCAGCATCATAAGATTTGATGACAAGGTGTTCAAACTATCTAAAATGATTTTATTCAAAGTAATAAAAATCAGAAAAATTTCAACCATAAATAACACATTCTATAATGAGTTCTTTAGCAAAAAGTACATAAAAACTTTAATATCAAAACAATTCGACAAAAATTATCACTCCACAACAGGTTAATAATTGATTACAATTGTTACATGGTAGGCTTGGCGTTTACACGCCTCAGCAATACGAAATGAAAGAATTATCGGCTCACGCTTAGCCTGTGCACCAAAACCAAAGAACAGAACCACCCCTACAAATGGAGGGGGCAAAAAATGAAAAAAGAAACCATATCTTTGGCCTTGGCTTCTGCTAATATCTGCAAGCAATCCTTTATTCCCAATAATCCATGAACATAATGGTTGGTGAATTTTTTAATAGCAAACAATTCAGGGCGTACTGACCGGAAATCCGAAACATTTATGCTAGAAAAGGTTTTATGCTGTTCATGCGAGCCATTTAAAGTTTGGGAAAGGGATTTTTCACTCCAATTAAGATTTCCTAATTTGTAACACCAATGGAACCTCCATAACATTCCACTTAAAAAAAGAACAACAAGGGTCTTGAAGCAAACCTAATGCGTAGCATTGTGGCTGTCATATCTCCACTGCAACAACCAGAGTCAACAGATCAACTAGACACCAGATAGAACCAGCACAAAAACACAACCGGTCTGATAGTCTTCGAGTCCATTTACAAACTAAACACACGGTAAGACTGTTACTGACCTGTATAGATTTCTCTGATCTGTCAGCCTCTAATCTTGACGTGTCTGGACTGGCCACCCTTGGAGTTGTCTCTCCTGAATCCATTGAATCGCCAGGCGGTGGAGTAGATGGTTTAGGAGTTATTTGCCCGTCATCCATAGAACATTCCGAGTCTATATAATATCATAGGAAATATTCAAGAAAAATGCCAATGAATCAGCATCTTGGAAGCTTTGGATCAGTGAAACGGAACGACCTTCCAGACAATCACTATGTTTCCATGGTGTGCAGTACTGCGATGCAGCCCCCTCTGAAGTCGAGGGGATTGTACGTTTCCATGCTGCGCAGTGGTTTTCAGCAAATTTGCCAGAGAAGAGAAATTGTATAAATCGAATCGCCTGATGGAGAAATAGAAATAAACCTTCCAGACAATGAGACTGCACTAAAAGTTAAGCACTGACCTATAGTCTTTGATGAGTAACATAACATGCATACCCACAAACTCTGCAAGAACCAAGTGGAAAAACGTTACAGACACAATGAGAGCCTAGTAAATGCTGAGAAATTTATCCTAGGATATAACTTTAATTAATTATGAATTTTTTTTTTCAAAAATATTAAAGATATTTATAGTGCGTTAATATTTAAAAACTTAAATTTAACCAGCCTAAGAAAGTGTCAAATTTTAAATGCAATCTTTAGATGACATATTTTGTAATATCATTGAAGAAGAATGCCCCCACGAGAACCGGTCTCGATTAACTGCAAATTAAATTTTTAATTTTTATTAATAATAAAAACTTATTTTTAATTTTTCAAAAATTTTTAATAGATATTTGTTACATGACAAAATTCTGAAGTAGTGAATGGTGAACAGCGAATAATTATTGTACCAAAATATTGATAGATGAACACACATATACAACAAATTGTTTGAAAAATGTCGAAGACATGTATTCACCACAACTATCATCATTTAATATAATTATTCAATTACTACACGTTATCTGCTTCACACTAAAGAAAGTCAATATATGTGCTAATTTTTTCGAACAAACGTGAAACTCAAAAATTTTAAATAAAAAGGAACTTGACTTTTGGTGATATCTACTCGAATCTCGAAAATTGAGAAAACCTTTTTAAAAATTTTAACCAAAGTACTTACGATCAGAGATATATAAAATCGTCCAACAAACTGGTCAAAGATACTCAAAGTGAAAAAAATTAAAACATCAAACACAACTTATACTATACAAATATCAGCACCATTTCTACGCAAACGTACCAAGGAGGTCATCAGCAGAGGACTCAAGGGACAAGAGGCTGCGAGGAGTTGTCTCCTCAATAACACTCACTCCTACATCAGCTTGTGATTCTGTAACACACATTCTAAGTTCCGTTCGGCCGTGATTAAGCAATCATCTACTATTTCGCATTCTTGCCTCAGAAAAACAAACTTGTGTGAACCAACACACATGTCCTGATGTGTTCTAGATAGCACAGAAGTGTGCGAAATAGCAACAACTGTGTTGTCCTGCTTCCTTCTATATATTCAATACATTTAACAACGGAAAGCCTTTACAAAGAGCCTTCATATTTATATTATAAAAGCCTTTTACAAGTTTTTACAAATACGTTTGATCTCGGATCATGAAGTTAACTGAAAATTTGCTGAAATTTTGCCACAATAAATTTAGAATAATGGGTTATTATTTTGCAAAAAGATGAAGAAGTTTTATGTTTTGCTCAGAATTTACATCATAATATCACTGTTAGCCATTTTTTTATTTTGGGTTTAGGGTTTAAAAAATGTAATCAAGTAAACTAAACATAATTCTGCTAGTAAAAATTTTCAAAACTGAGCTTCAGATTTTTCTGATGACAATATTTTTATATTACAAAATAGGGGTTTGCGTTTTAGTCACACCGCCAAAAACGATAGCAATTTTTTCTTCTGCATCCGGTTTCACCAAGCGGAAAAAATATTAAACATGGCTTTTTTGTAAAATGCATTGATTTTTGTGCAGAATCTTCTGCTGATTCCAAAAAAATTCTAATTAAAGCTATATGACAAAAAAACTTTAGCTTTTACAGCAAAATATTGAGTGCATGTCAGCAAAGATCTTTCAGCATGAAATAATTTAATCAGAATGACCAAAAAAACTCTTTAGTCAAGGATTTAGGTTCTTAGCAAGCACCTGTCTTGTCCATATCATCTATATCCAGGTCAGCAAAGGACTCCACAGCTGCCGCCGCAGTACTTATGGCTTTCTCAAGCTCACTCTCTTCCTCTGATCTGTCATCTTCTTTTCCTGCCTCCTTTACAGAAGGGCTACCTTCAGATCTCTGCTGAAAGTCATTAGATTTAGTTGAGAACTCGAGGAAATCTGGAGATTTGCTGTCAAAAGAGATCCGACTCGAATCCGCGCTTGATTCTGTTGAAGCAGTCTCCTTCACCAGCTTTTCCAATTCATCAAAGTCTCTCTGCTCTCTCTACAAATGACGACCACCGCAATGAACATGAAAATAAAGTTTCATCAAGATATTCTACAGAAAATACTAAAATCTAATTGACTCACTATCCAAGTTATGACCCAGAACAGTTCTGAGCAATCAGGAGTAAGTTGACACGGTCGTAACTTGCACCGCCTACATTCTGAGTGTATACTCAAGAACATATGATGCAGAGCAAAATATAAAAAATAAAAAATACATATAATATAATAAAAATAAAATATAATATAATAATAAAAAATATAAAAATACATGAGAAACCAAAAATACAAATAAAAAGAACAAAAATAAAAAATGGTGAAAAAATAAAATTCCAGTCCTGGGTTGCAGATCATCTATAGTTTTTTGCGCAGTGTTTCCTGTTCGTGCCTCAATGTTTCTGTGACCATATTTATTCAACGATTGAGAGAGACTGAATCTGCTGAATGTGGTAGTAAGTAGTGGTAGGCGGTAGTAGCACAGGTCGTAACACGGATATCAACTGCATTTAATTATCTGATAAACTGGATAAGCCTATGATTAATGTCCGATACAACTTTCTAGGCGAGACCTAACATTTTATAATTTCAGTGATCATATTGTATAATAAGAGCACTATGCCAGACTATAAAATGATGTAAGCGCGGATGGATTTGTGATACTGGGAACAGTGTTATTACAGTGTGGGATCACTGCGATACAATTTTAACTAGCCTTTAACCACATCTTTTGCCCAAGTTAAACATGGAAACCTCACGATACAGATATATACATATATATATACATAATAATAATAATGGCATGCTTCTGTCATGTAGTGATAATGCTTGGTAGTGTTCTCTAGCAGAGAAACACACCACCAGGACTAGGTTTTTATAAGCTACCTTGGTAGTCCTAACACTTATCAAGGGCTTCTTCTGGAACTGTCAGATTAACCTGAAGTGATACATTTTTGCAACACATCCAGTCTGACAAAGCCAGGTAGCCATTTCACTTGTCCAATGTGCAAAGGACAGAGGTGGATCTTTAACGTGCCCACGTTGTCAGTGTGGTACACGAGGCCCTCAAGTTAAGGTTTAGATCCGAAAGACCCAGCAATTTAGCGTTGAAAGCTTGCTGAGAGCTTTTTGTCAGATTGGCATTAAGCAAGGCTCGAACCATCAACCCCATGGTAGATAGTCAAAGATGATACACACTAAGCTAGCCTGACACCCCTATATGTATATAAATATACATATATATATATATATATATCTGTACAGACCGCTCAGAAAGGTATGGTAGAAGATGACATTTCGCACTACTCTACATTTGTGTAAATTAGTAATTTTTGCTATGACCTTCCAATTTGTGTAAAAAGAATTTTATTGGTGAAAAGCTTGATTATCTTTTTCTCAGCATATACATGTATACCACATCTAAAATTTCCAGAAACAGTTTCACAAATAAAAAGCCAGTAAAATAAAATCGTGAACAAAAAAAAATGATGCTATATATGAGCACTTAATGAATTTATCATTATAATTCAAGCTCCATGATGAATTGAACAAAAGCAACATATTCTTAGAAAGATATTTGTTCCGACTTTTAAAAACTGTACAGTCTTACCTCAACATATGAATATCTTAATGTATGTGACATTTTGAGATTTGAGAAAAATTGCAAGAAAATTTTTGCTTTGAGATACGAGCTCATATGACGGTTCTCGATGCAGCCACTATGTGGCTGAGCTACAGTCCCGCAACGGATTAACTTCGTATGTCAAGGTATGACATGTGAAGATAACATCCAAACAAATAACTTGTTATGTCGAAGTTTGACTGCATTGAAACTTGTGTTAAAAGTTGTAAACGTCAGGATTTTCACCTCGACAGGGAGCAACGGAAAAAGCGATAAAACTACCATCGTGTATATTAGCGCATAATAATTCATGATTTAAGGCTAGACTTACAGCTTCAGCATCAGAGTCATTTAGTCGAGGAGTTGACTCAGCAAGTCGTTCCACAGCCTCCATACCAGGAACCTCTTCCTGAACAGAATCTTCGTTTGATGTGGACGAGGAGACCTCCAGGGCAGCTAAGAGTTCCTCTTTCAAGGACAAAAGGGGAGCCTGTTGAAAACAGATAGCAAGTCTCTTGACAAAAGAGCAAAAGAACAGAGATATAAAAAATTGAACAAAAAATACTCAAATGACTCGGTAAATCGAACAACAGGAGGGAGCAATTCCTCGAAGATCAAGCATGTGATGAGCTTAGCTTACTGCACACAGAGGCTGTATGTGTTTTTAAGAACATTGCGGCACAACAATTATTCCAAGATCTTGGCTGGACATGTCTAAATCCAGCAAAGGAACCTTGACGACTAGAAACATGCCCAGTTTCAGAGAGAAATTTAAGATTAGATGCCTTTCCTGTCACCACCGGCGACCTTTTTTAGGAATTGAACCACAGCCTGTAGTTGGCAGTTGAGGAGTTCTAGACAACCAGACCAAAAGAGTAATTAAAAGGAAGAGATAATGTATACAAGTACCATTAATTGAAAGAGTAAGGGCGCCCATGCGCAACAGTGAGATCAGATAGATTTCGATAGGAAATGTACAACTGATGAGAGGCAACAAAAAAGGAGAAATTGTAGCTACATGGAGGCAGGTTTACAAAAAAAAGCAGAAATTTGAACGAAGGAAAAAAGAAGCCTAGAGCAAAAATCGGAGAAAGACCAACACAAAAACAAAAGGAGACAACTCTACAACTCCTGGACTACTCTATTATCCTAACCTCATGTTGGCTGCTCTCTGGTGCAGAGTGCATTAGCTCATCCAGTATTGACTCATCTTCCGTTACTGTTTTTTCTGTAATCGCGATAGATTGCCTGTCTTTATGCTCTTGTAATTGGTCAGACAGATCCTGCTCAGCTGGTGATTGGTCAATGCGCTGGTCAGACCCATTTTTCTCTTCTAGAAAAAGGTAAAGACCACCTGGAGATGCTTTGTCTACGACTACAACTTTTTAAACAAAATAAAACTGAATTAAAACAGCTCAATTTAGCAATAAAAGAATGTGGCTCGAAATTAGTTGCAGGTTGGAAAATACACCACAATTAAAAGTGCTTTTGGGTGATTACAGGGAGAACATAATAAAATTAGGTTAAACTAAAAAAATAACTTGCTAAGTCGATCACAAACCGGTGCTAGTAACTGTATCTGCCGATTTCTCTGACTGTGCATCCTCAAATTCACTAGCATAAGAGGCAAGGGAAGACTTCAGTATGACTGAGGGACGAGGAGTGACCTCGTCAACCAAATCCACTAATGGAGGGGCTGCATCCTCCACCTGCGTGTGTATAAAGATGCCCTCATCACATGCGAGCTGAAAACCAGCTAGTAATGAGCAGAGAAGTCATATACAAACCAAGTAAACGATTTTTCTAGTCGAATTTTACAAGTGATCATAAAAATGTTCTCCTCAATCACTACATCATCTGTGTAAAGGCTATAAAATTACACAACTACTAGATTGCCTGTGTATAAGCTCACAGAGTTATAAAATCACCAGAGTGCCTGTGTATAGACCATAAAGCTATGCAATCACTAGATATATTGGCCAAGAACTTATGCGTTCACAAATAATCCAAACCATTCTATTCTCTTTTGTTATTCACAGAAGCAATTCTAAAAGTAGCTTCTGGCTAACTTTCCAAAATGACAAAAGGGCACTTATTGGACAGAACTGGCAAACGAAATGACACAAATACTTTAAAACAACCAAAAACAGGCTGTAACTAATGCTAGTGCCGTAGAAGAGAGTGTTTGTATAAACTTCAGTATGCACAACTTGCCCTTAAACACCGCAAAGTTTTTACATACAATAAACTATACTTGTATATATTTTAAAATAGCCCATGAAAAAAAGATTTCCAAGCTGCATACATTTCTAAAAAAATAGCCCTGCCAACTCCGGCATTATTTGTGAAAATATTTATTCACACAAGGTATTCTAACTATTTTGTGTAACAGAATATTTAGTAAGTTACGTTTTCAAACTTATGCTGTGGTTTTTTAACATCTTTATAAATCATATAAAAATATATTTCACCACCATAAAAGTTGAATAAGCATACAAACGATGGAATTGAAAACGTATTTCACTTTTGCGAGTAATTTATGTGAACAAATCTAATAAATAAGTATTTTTCATACTTGGAATTTTCTAAATTTATATTAAAAATCATCATAAATCGCTTTTCACTTTTGAACGTCATTGCACTTTGATCCGAACTAACAGGGTCAATTTTAATGAGGGCAAATCGTATTCAGGAGGTAAGTGAACTTTCTGAAGGAATATCAACTGTCGACAAACAACAATAATTTGTAACCCCATGCACCTATTGCCATAAATACATAATTTATAACTTACCCACACCAGTATACCCTTATGCAAACACCATAGCTATTATAAAAACAAACCTGAGCCTCCGAATAGGTCTTAATGTCCTCTCCGAAGGCAGCAGTAAGGACTTCCCTCTCCTAAGCAAATAAAAAACTGTATCAAAAAGACCGGCCTTCCAAGCTATACAAGACGTCTTGAAGAATTGGTACAAAGAGTTCAATTTATAATAATATAACAATAAACAGCGTGTAAAACAATTTAAAAGACACAGTCGGTAACAATCATTTTTATTAGGGTCTCATTGACCTAATTCAACTTTTTACTATCCAAATAATTGCTTTACTAAAACAATTAGATATTTGGTAAAAACTAATATTTGATAATGGCGCATCTAAGTCACCATAACCTTTGAACTACAAGGTCTGCGAAAAAAAATTGATACCAAATTAATGAGCATAAAATTTTACATCAGCTGATGTCCTAAAACAATGCTACAAATGTGTTGTAGAGTGAGCTCCAACATTTCTTTCAGCCATCGTCACTGATACAATGACTAACAACTTGAACTGAGCCAGAGTCGGAACAGTTCACTAGTATTATGACATTATTGTTGTTAAAAATATTATTATAGTTTTAACAACAATAAAAATGCTATGATGTTGTTAAAAATATAATAACAGTTTTAATACTATTATTAAAAATATTAAGAATATTTTTAATATTATTCATATTGAAAATATAATATTATTTTATAATATTATAAAATGTAATATCATAAAATAATATTATTATCACTTTATATTATATAGTTTAAATATAACAATATTATTATATTTTATAATATGTGAAATATAATAATATACATTATAATATTATTCCCAATAATCGTCAGAGGTCTATTGATCTACAGTCTGTGAAACCTCAGTAGCAGTCTGAGGCTAGCCATTCCATCAATAAGGCCTAGATATATATATTGCATTATATACAATAAACTATATTACACTTGTATATATTTTAAAATATTTAACCCGGGAGAAAAAATTTTTCTATGCTGCATGAATTTCTAAAATAGTCAAATGTTAGACAACTCCTGCATTCGCCAATTATTTGTGGAAATTTCCATTCACACAAAGTATTCTAACCATTTTGTTTTGCAGAATAGTAAATAAGTTACTCTTTCAAACTTTTGCTGTGGTTTTAACATCTTTATAAATCATATAAAATTATATTTCACCATCATGAAAGTTAAATAGCCTCTGAAATGTCGTATGACATAGCTGGTGATTGAGAAGAAGGAATTACGATGAATAATCATTTTTGCAAAGTGAAACTCGGCGCAGTATGGGATATAAACATACTTTCTATCATCTGCTTGCTCGGCAAGCAGATGATTGCTTCTTTTCTTCCATGTACAGATTCGATTGGCCAATTAAATAACTACTCATCAATGAGAAAAGTTTTGCAGAAAGATACTGAAGCGGCGCCACACGGCTTTTGGCCACACAAATGCTGTGTCGAGTCGCGCTACACACCTCATGGTATGCAAAGACCTGACTTTATAATCGGCAAAAATGAGTGACAATAACTGACCATAACTCGACTAAAATTCAACATAGACATATTTTTCAAATTCAAATTCAACACCTTTTCACAAACATCCAGCACTCAATGCACTATTTGTGAACCTCTCTCATCACAGCATCACCACCCTCATTACAGTGTGGCTAGTACATGAAACTGGCACTAGCTTCACTGTAAATAGTGAGGGTCATCTTACATAGCTGTTAAGAGGTGTAGGACACACAAATTCAGTAAATAGATGAAATAAATAGTAAATAAATAAAAATGAATCAGTAACAAAAATAAAAATGTTTATTAAATCCTAAGTGTAAAAAAGGTCCGTATACATAGAGTATGCTGACCCACCCACAGTTTTGCCATAATAAATTTAGGATATTGGGCTGTCTTTGCCAAAAGTCCAGTAAGTTTTCTTTTTACTCAAAATTCACTGCATAATATCGCGGTGTCCAAATGTTTATTTTCGACTTAGGATGGATAGAAAGAAAATTTGTAAGCAGCAACCAAAATGTATTTCTTCTAGTGAAATTCTTCAACTTGAGACTCAAATTTCTAATAGCTGTATTTTTACATCGGAGACAGTCCGTGTTTTTTAAACTGCGAAAACGATAGTTTTTTTAAAGCCAGTTTTATTAAACTAAAAAAAATATTAAACATGACTTTTGTTTGTCAGATGCATTTATTGTTTTCGGAATTTTCTGCTCATTTCAAAAGACTTCATATATATCTGACAGAAACTCTAGCATTTACAACAAAAATACCGAATGTATGTCGGCAAAACTTGTGGCATGAATTAATTCGGTCAGACCCAGCAGAAAAAGTCCGAAGTGAAAAAGTTAAAACGAGCATCAATCGCTAATTTAATTATGGTCCTTTTCCAATTAACATAAAATTCACAGCTAAAATCAATTTTAATTCTACATTTTAATTGTTTAGTTACAACTATTTAATCTTCAAACATTTTGAAAATTCAAATTATTTTCCGGATACAGTATTAGGAACACTGGACTTACGTGAGGAGGAGTTGGCGGCTCCTGTGAGTCACCCGCAGGTCCAAGGTCAAGCAAAGGTGCTTCCTCTTGAGTTGTCTCTTTAACAGATTCTGCAACACTTGCCACCTCCGATACTATACTAGCTTCACTGATGGTTGGGCTCGGTGACCTTGACCTATCACCCAAAACACAGTGTAAAAGTCGAAATAACTTATGTCTCAGCAGCAGAACCAGGATGCATTCTCACTTGCTTGTACATTACATACTAGAATGAGTAGTTTGATTAAATCAACCAAGGACACAGTCAAAGTGAGCTTATAACGATGCAGTTCAAACAAATCTACCATAAAACCTCTATTTGAACGCCATGGCGCTCTATTTTTTAACCCTTCTCCTATAGCGGCATTCAAATAAAAGGGGGTGCTGTATTTTCCAACTGTATAAGCTCATAGAGTTATAAAATCATCTAGATCATTAGAATTTTGGGGAGATAAATTTAACCCTTTTACTGGTGGAGCGATGCTAATGTCACCTTCATTTTACACCCTCCTTCGGGTGACATGAATGCTGTCAGCCTCAACATTGTTGCTGAACAGCTTTTCATATACGTCGAAGTGTCAGGTTGAGTTAAATAAGGCACAACTTTGACTGTAAAATATTACCATGATACTGTTATTAATTATTTCGAAGGCGTCGCTTTCAGACTTTCAAAGAAAAACCATAAAGCTTTGAAGTTAGAAAATGGATATTGCGTTTCTCATTTTCAAAGTTAAAATACGCCAAAACAACAGCTGGTATTATGTCGTACAGTGTTCCTGAAGAATATTCATATCGTTCGTCAAAAACTTTAGTCTTTAGGTAAGATTGTAAACCACAATATAGACAAATCAGAAAACAATGAATATGATTTAGACCTTGATGACTTCGAATCAGAATGTAGTTCTGATGATTGTGACGATTGATCTTCTCATGTGCGTCGTCACTAAAACCATGGCAACCACTACAGCAATAACAAAAAATTAATTGTTGATGCAAGCTTGATCATTATCGGTAGTATTTTGTGGAAACTTTTTTACTGATCACTTTTCATAATGGGTTTGTAAAGATCGAAGAATGTCAAAGTAGTGGGCAAACAAAAGTGGCATTCAATTAAAGGGCGGCATTGTATTTTTCAACCCTTCTTTTATGGTAGTGTTCTATTGGAGGTGGCGTTTAAATAAAGATGGCGTTCAAATAGAGGTTCTAGGGTATGTTGATTCACTTGTAACAACATTTAATTGTGACGAATTTATGAAATAAGATAACGGTATTTATACCTAGATGAGCGTGATGGGGTTTTTGAGATTGACTTCCTGCTTAATGACCTTGAAGGTCTGACACTTGACTTATCAGTAAGTGACCTTGACCTATCGATAGGTGATCTTGACCTATCGGTAGGTGATCTTGACCTATCGGTAGGTGACCTCGATCTATTGGAAAAAGACCTTGACCTATCAGTAGGTGACCTTGATCTATCAGTAGGTGACCTTGATCTATCAGTAGGCGACCTTGACCTATCAGTAGGTGACCTTGATCTATCAAAAGGTGATCTTGATCTTTCAGTAAGTGACCTCGATCTATCTGAAGGTGACCGTGATCTATCTGTATACGATCTTGACCTTGATCTTTGTCTAGATGACCTTGACTGATTGCTCAATGACCTTGATTTATCACCAGGTGACCTTGACCTGAAAGAGGGACTAGCTGACTGAGAGTGGCGTCTGCTGATGGGGGAAGCCGATCGACTGCGGGATTTGCTCCGAGTAGGCGTCACTGATCGAGAACGAGATTTGGCCTCAGTTATAGTATGAGAACTAGCTGCTGAAAGGGAGCGGCTCCTCATACCCTCAACGATATCCCCATTTTCTGCAAATGTGGCTATCTTTGGTTTCGAAGTTTGCTCTATAAAACAAGATTAAAATGTCAAGCAAAACTCCTTAGCATAGACCTATTCAAAATCCTATCATCACAATTTCTATCACTATCCCTACCTCTCGATTTTCTGCATGTGATTCACAGTTGAAATAACAAAAAATAGCTTTTATTGATCACTTTATGAATTGTGTTTGCATTTCTCTATAATCCACTCGTTTTACTGTAATTCATGATTATCTACAGTATTCACTAACCAGGCATCAGAGGTGATTGGTTTCTGGCACAAATTACAGTGTTTTCTTATAAAAATATTTGCTCTTATGTAATGATGTATTAACAGAGTCCTAAAAAGAATTTATATTAAGGTTTGACTCTATTAACTTTTAAGGAAAAGATCTGCGCAAACATACAAACTGTAACCGAAAGGGAATCCCCACCCTAGGCTAAAGGCTTTCAGCTAAGTTATAGTGTAACATCTACCTGCAGGATAAAGACCAAGGTGTTCATTGACAATGAACTTTTTAAAAAACAGAACATCAAACTCTCACACAACAAGGTCATAAACATTTCATATGTTACAATAACATCATGAGAATGTTTTGAAAGCAAATATTTGCTGAAACAATCACCTGTCACCTAGGAAGAAGCAAATGTGACAGGATGTCATGTTAATTGAGCCAAGGTTGGTGTAAGGTTGGAGCAAGACTGTGATCGAAAAATATGCAATGACAATCTTTTCACCGAGCTTATACAGTAATTCCTCGGTTCTTGAGGAAGACCTGGCATCTCCCGCGATAAGTTAACATGCGCTAAGTTTTCAAAGTGTATGTACGGCCTATGAGTCAAATTTTAACACCAGAAGACTTGAACTACTTTTTAAACATATTGTATTCATTTTCTAAATAAAAAGTCAGTAAATTGAAGTTATCCTGTTAGCTTTCAGTTTGTATTTCTACTTCAGTCCCAGTATTTAAGCCAGAGAATAACTTACGTAGTACAGGCATAGTTTGTAAACTATCTGGTCTGAATATTCATACATGTGATTGCTTCGTTGTGAGAAGGAAGCCGCATGTTTTTAAACATATTTTATGCAATATAAAGTTGTTTTAATTACCATTCTTTTATTTTCCAACTATCATTTCTTTTATTTCTTTCAACAATGAAGTTACCCAAACTTCAAAGTAGCAACGGATTATTGTACTTATGAGAACTGCCACGATAAACCTGAGAAATTGAATAGGCCATTCAGTTGTAAAACTGTATCAATGATCTGTCCGACATTAGTAGGGATTGAACCTGTAACCTGCTGTTTGGCAGCCCTGATTACTAATCACTACACCACGGAACTTCAATGGCAAAAAATGTTCAGCCATTTTGTTTAGATTAGTCAGTGACGCCAACCATCCAAATGGGAAAGCATACGACAACCGTGGCCCATGTATCTACCTACATATGTATGATACATTCAGGAGGTTTAGATGCAACTCTTGGTAGATCAAACAAGCCTATATTAGAATGTAAGCAATTCTAAGGCTGACTCAGGAAACTCTCACCTGAACTGAGGTCCAGTAGACTAGCTACCTCCAAAAAGTCCGTCTTTTCAGGAGATGCCTGTGCCGAAGCAGCGTGGATGATTGGCGACTCATCTAGTCGGAGGAGGTCGGAAGCCAGAGAGAGCGAGGCATCGCTAGCCCGCCTTGATGACTACAACACCAAAAAAATAATTTAAATTTTATCACAGCTTACTAGATAAACATGAAGTGAAAACGAACAAGCAACCAAAACAAAATTAACAGTAACAACAATGTCTGGCTTTTTCTACCATTTAATCTCACTCTGAACTGATCTGCCTGCCTTTCATGAGCGATTACAATTCCATTCATTGCAGCAAACAAATACAGTCATACCCTGACATACAAGGAAATTGAGATACAAGCAAGTTTCTGTCTTGAAATACGACAAATCTTTGAGATACGAGCATACGAGCCGGTTCTCTATGGCCACTAAATGCCCAAGAATGCGAGAGGCTGCTTTCAAGAACAGCATAGTTTACTCAGTCAGATCGGTTTGAAAGAGTTTTAAAAGAGTCAGCTAAAAGTTATAGCGAAAGCGAGGCAAAAAGAGCCAAGCCGGAAACATAATAAAAGGTTAAGACAAAGACAAAATGAAAGTTAAGTAAAAAATACAAATTTTGCTTTATGTTTAGTAAGTTATATTCAATTAAGTTAAATTAAATATTTACGTTATGTAGTGTTACAAGTCGAGTGTACCGAACGGGTTACTGTCAAGTCTCTATCGCCGTTAGCCACCACATCCGTCTCAAAAGTAAATACTCCATACAACACTGTACATAGTAATGTCATATTTTATTGCAGATCATAACCGCTAAATAGGTATTTGTTTCTTTGTTAGCGTAGGTACTAAATTACAACAATTTAATACGTTTTTTTTAATGCAATTTCTTGTTTTTAAATGTTTTTTTCATAGTATAGGAATGGATTAATTAATTTTTAGTTATTTTTTAAAGGAAATACAGTAGATGCTCCTATCACGTAAATTCCAGATAACATAAAAAATTTATGTGAAGTTTTTGCTTCATACTCGTAAAAACTCCATATCAAGTGAAGTGTAAAGTCAGGACAAGGTCTCAAATTCTATTTGAATGGTAACCTATCTCGCCTCACTTGTGAAAGAAGAAATCACATACATATAGCGTTGTATCTATTATATATATATATATACAACTTCCATGACATTTTAGCTCATCATGAAAGATCGTCAAATGTGTCGACAAAACCGAGAATAGGTAGCAGCGCAATTGTTCATATAAATTATACTTGAAGGCGATATATTGGTGCAGGTGTTACAGCGTCGATCTACCAATGTGAATGTCATGATTTGGAGTATCATCAAAAGTTATATTGTATCCTAACCTTGACCTGTATATACAGATAGACGACAAACAGGTGGGCACTGCTATTTTTATAGTAAACAATACTTGTTTTGTTTAATGTGGACGTGTAAAATATTTGTTATTAGTTTTACTTTGCAGAAATGACTTTACTGTCTGGGAAAAATAAACAAATCATTGCAAATGGATGTCAAAGATGTGTGTTCCCACCAACTTATTGTAAAGTTACCGCAATCATAGTCTATAAAACCAGTAAAATCAGAACAAGGAGAAAAGTTGTCGATGCAAACTATTAATACTGCAGATACGGTACAGCCAAAGAAATAAAAAGTTACATCTAGTTTTTCTTTTTTCATTGCCGAATGGGTGAGTTTGGAAAGATGTTGGAATGGATTGGACTATTTACATATATTTTACTGTTCATATAACATAAAAATCCCGATAACGTAAACATTCTCGGAACGGATTATTTACATTGTGGGAAGATCTACTGTTTCTTTTTTAAAAACTACTATCATTACTAACCACGAGGCAATAAGAAACACTGACATACTTTACAGAACAAGGAGACCAGCCGTGTCTAATTTTCAAAGACCACCTCTGAAATTTGGTAGCGTCAGCCATAGTTTATATAAGTCAAACTTAACTTGATTATTTAAAAAAATTGAACAAAACCAACTTCATTTAAGGAGATTTTAAAACCAATAGACAAACTTAGCATAAAGTTAGCATGAATTTTCCTAATTCCAACCTGTAAGGATTCGCTGATGCTGTTTGCAATGCTCTCGGAGATGCTGTCCGAAGACCTCACGCTATCCTCAAAACCATTGCTATATGTATTGTCGCCATCCGTATCAGGGGCTCGGGTATCTGATGCCTCTTTAGCCTGTGGTACAACAGAGAAGTCAAACATATTCAGATACAGCTATAGTTGGGGATGACCTATTGTATGCATGAATTTTTATTGACTTTACTAATCATCAACAAAATAATATTTTTCGTTACATCGTTACACGCCAAAACAAAAATGAGACAGAAACCAGGAATTATTGCGAGACTTGACCAGATATGTTTGAAAAGTTGGTACCATACTTTTCGGACTATTAGCCGCTACTTTTTTTGACGATTTGAGCCATGCGGCTTATATAACAGTGCGGCTATTCTGTGGCTTTTTCTTTCACTGTTAGGGCACATTAGTGCGCTTCTAGCGGTAAAAGAAAATACGAAACAATGCCTAACGATACTGTTCCATTAGGCACTAGGTTAAAACGCGTCGGTTAATATGAAACTGCTCCGTTTTGAACAGCAAAGTTGCTGCTGTGTTAAAAAGCACCGTCCTGAGTTATGCGGCCTATAAAAAAGGTGCTGCCTATGTATTGTTTTATGATCGTCTTTTGGAAAATAAAGCAGATGCGGCTTATATAGGGGTGCGGTTTATAGTCCGAAAAGTATGGTAATCTAATAGTACGACCGATGAGTCAGGATAATGAACTATAGGTTGTAGTAACAGAAAGTTCATAAACTGAAAAATATGATAGTGGCTGTGTTATGTTGATGTCACATACTACATGTCTACTCACACATAACAAACTAAAAAACGATAAACAATGGAGCAAAGAGAGAAATGAATAAAAACGACTGCAGTAACATACTAGTCTACAAGTACAGTCATACCTCAGAACTTAAAAAGATTTCTGTGTGAAATGAAACTGTTTTCAATAAAGTAATACATATTATTAACGAAAGTGTGTTTTCACAATTTTGAAAACGCTAACTTATAATATAGATTTGTTGGGAATCCAATTTTAATCAATAACAAGTTATTTGAACCAATAATCTTGACCACTAACACAACTTTGCATCCTGGAATTCTAGAATGTTCATCATTACAATCATGTCTCAACATATAAGACAATCGAGATACGAGCAGAATGTCGAACCAGTTTTTTCTTTGAAATACTAGTATACGAGCCAGTTCTCGATGGCCACCATATGGCCAAGTATGCGAGAGGCTGCTCTCAAGAACAGCATCGCTAGGTCTTTCTCATCGAACTAATTTTTAAAACTTCAGCTTTATGTATGTCTATAAAAACTATTTAGTGAGCTAAATTCATTAAAATTAAAATCCAAGTTTCTGTTACGTAGCGTCACAAAGCTTTAGTGTACCGAACGCATTGCTGTCAAGTCTCCCTCAAACCGCTGTTAGCCACTACGCCTGTCTTGAGGGTAAAACTTAGTATAAACTTTAAATTTTATTGCAGATTTTAATGTACTGAATTACAACAATTAAAAACACATTTTTTCACAGTAATGTTCTGTTTTATGTGTTTTTTCATAGCATGGTGACAGATTAATTGGTATTTAGTTATTTTAAATCGGAAATAGTGCCTTGAGATACGATTAAACTGATATACTAGCTGACATACCCCCAGAACGCGTTAAGTTGGTATGTCGAGGTATGACTGCACACAACTAGCGTTGCTTACTCGAGCATAGAAAATCAACCAATCAACCAATCAAGGCCCATGCACACTATCGCTCAAATTGACAATTCGCTGTGCGATTGACTGCAGCGATGGATTGCTATGACATCATATTGTGATGAGCGGCCAACGGAATCTTTGCTAGCAACGATGAAATGGACTTTTAACATGTTGAACTTTGACATCGATGATTGCAACTGTTGGCATCTTGATTGGCTGTTTGTTGAACGTATCGTACCCGCGATATCACCAATGCAATTTCGTAATTTCTAATTGGTTGTTGGTTTGCGATCACCTCCAGCTAATCGCTCATAGTGTGTCCACCTTATCGTTAGTGATGACGTAAAAATAGCTAATCGTTGCAGTCCATCGCACAGCTAAACATTAATATGAGCGATAGTGATCATGGGCCTTAAGTCTATGCTGAATTGGATAGAGTACTCAGACATGCAAGTCTGTTGTCCTAACATCTTTCGACAATAAACCTTGTGCACAAACCCATAACAGGTCGATAATCGAAAAACCATATGAACACGACAGTTAAAGAGTCTATCCTTATATATATAACTGAAAACACTAACCTCAGGTCCCTGTAAGCTATTTGAAGATGGTTTAGAAAGCACCTTAGACCTAGAGTCAGTATCAAAGTCCTCTCCATATTCGGGCGTCTTCTACAAAAAAACATGGACTTATACCAAAGTTTACCGACTAAGCTAAATTCGAACCATGTGGTATAAGGTATTGGCTAGTCACAGACCTCTCGCTGCTGATCAATCTCCGAGTCAGCGCTCTGGCCGCTATCACTCCTTCGCCTCTCACTGCTGACTCTTCCAGAGCTCAACTACAAACAAAGTTATTTCAATACCAAGTGACATACCATCATACAAAAATGTTGAGAAGATGGGACTTTTAAACTTGGGGGTCTATTTATATCATTAGAAAACAACTACAAAAACTGGTAAATTCATCGGGAGATACAGAATGATTTTATAGGAGAGAATAAGACCTTAAATGAACACCAACCATCACTATATTTGTTTCTGGAAAATTGGCAGGAAGCTGCCACAAATTGCTTAAAGATAAACTATGTATAAGCTTAATGCCAAACTGATCAGCTGATACCTGATGGAGGTCAGCGACAAAGGTCAGCAATAGTGGTCAGCATTAGATGACTACTAGAATACTCTTACTTGCGTGTTACAAGCTTGGCATTGTTGATGAATCTTATTGGTCTCAAGGAGAACAGACTCAAGGAGGACAGCGTGTAGCTATGACATGGCAAACTAAATAACTCACCAATTATATTTTATTGATTATATTGATTATTATTGATATTATATTATCATTGATTATATTTTTATTAGTAAACTAGTTCTCCCTTACCCAATTGAATCAGATTTGTTTTATTTAAAATTAAAATATTTCATGATAAATTCAATTGTGTAAATAAATTTTTCATAAAATAAACTTTATTCTTTTAAAATTTTATACAAATAAAATAAAACAAATAAATTAAATAATTAAAATTTTATTTAAATTTATTTACAGTGATGAAAAATTACGGATTTTTAAACTGTTTCAAATGTAGGACATGAGAATAATGCCCTATATCAATTGAAAATAAAAATGTGAGGAAAAAACAATATTAGCATCGTTGTGAAGCCTTAAACAGGAGAATGCAACATATTAAAAGGAGGAAAACGAGCGTCAAGTTTAACAAAATAGAATCACTTCAGAAATACAGATAAAATGCATCACTTAAAATACTTTCATTACAAAAACCAGCACATTTATTAGTCAAAGACTCAAAGTTTCTCTTTGAAATTTGATATAATTAGTTTCACTTTCTCAAGTAACGCGAAAATTTTTTTACCGAGCAATAATCCTGCTAAAGCATGGTTTACAAAATATCAAATTGTTGCGAGCTTGGTGCGGGTCACTTTTTACCAATTATAATCAATCTGTCCCTAAGTCCCTAGACTGCTCGACCATTAATTCTGAACACAACTTCCACTCTACTTTACCAACAATACATTCATCACATAACACCTATTCACTTCTGACTATTATTAACTCTTTCACTGTGGAAAACCTTTATAACTTTTCACCTTAGTACCTGTACAAAAACATTGATCACGAATCACGGAGTTAAAAATCGATCCAAAATTTTGCCACAATAAAAATATGATATTGGGTTATCATTTTGCAAAAAAACGAACCAGTTAATTTTCTTTTCACTAAAAATTCACATCATAATAACAAGATTTCAAAATTGTATTTTTTTTGGTTTACAATGAATGAAAAGATAAGTTGTAAACATTGACTTAGACCTATTTCTGCTAGTGAAATTCTTCACCAATGGGCCTCAGATATTTCTGATAACCATACTTTTATGTTAGAGAATGAGAGTGTATTTTGGTCAAACAGCGAAAACAACAGCGTCTTTCTTTCGCATCCGATTTCACTTAACTAAAAAAATTTTTGAACATGGCTCTCATTTTTCAAATACATTGATTCTTGTGCAGAATTTTATGTCGACTCAAAAAGAAACTTTAGATTAAAGATCTATGACAGAAACTAGCTTTTACATCAAAAACACTGAGTGTATATCAGCAAAGATTTTCCCACACTAATTGATTACGTTAAAATGAGCAAAAAAATTTCATAGTGAAAAGGTTAATGTCTCATGCGCTTTGGACTAACGGTATTCAATGTCTCTTACCTGACCAAGCAATTTTCCAACTAACGGTTTCTGTATTACACTGGGTTGAAGTGTGGACAAGTCTGCATCACTCGCTCCGCTTGAATGTCTCTGTTTACCAGTATCAGAACCCGAGCTAGAAGGAGCTCGTGGCTGTTTTATCTACAATAAGATTTTACTTACAAACCTCTGAAGGATGGCAAAGTTTACTGTTATTGATGATGAGAAGTGACAGGTGACAGACAATATTCCATGTCACTGATGATGAGAGGTGACAGGTGACACCACTCCATTCCACCGATGATGAGAGGTGACAGGCAACAATACTCCATGTCACTGATGAAGAGAGGTGACAGGTGACAATACCCCAAAGAATGATGATTGATAACGATGTTCCCATGTCACTGGTGATGAAAGTGACAGCTGACAATATTTCCATGACAATGGTCATTAAAGGTGACAGATAATAAAAGGGGACAGGTGACAATGTTTCCATGTTTCGAGTGATGAAAAGTGACAACATTTGAGTTTCACTTGTGAGAAAACATGACAAGTCACAATGTTTTTGTCATTGATGAGAAAAGGTGACAGGAGAAAATGTTCCCACGTCACAAATGATGACAGGAAACAGTGACAACATTTCCATGTTACGAGTGATCAAAGGTAACAATGTTCAGATGTTTCAAGTGAGAATACACGACAGGTGACAAGGTTTTCGTGTCACTCATGAGAAAAAGTGACAGTTGACAATATTCCCATGTCACAAATAATGACAGGAGACAAGCAGGCTGAACAATTAACAATAATTCAATGAGAAAATACCTTCAGATTAAAATAAAGCTGCCTGTTCAGTAACCTTTTAATGAAGTGCGAAGAATTGGCATTGTCCATCTCCTATAATCAATTATAACCATGGCAGCGATGGCGCTAGGGTTCATAGTTCACAAGGACTGGCACTAGGATTTTTAGTTTGTACAAGGACTCGGCGCAAATCACAGAGCAAAGATTACAAACCTGTGGTCTGATGTTCTGACTGTTGGCTGAGGCATTGTTGCTTGCCATATGTAAGGCCGCCAAGTCATCCATCTCTCTCTTCATCCTTTCCATGTCCTCCTCATAGTACTGCAAGAGATCGAGTTGACTATACCCAACGCTATATCTTTAGCAATAAAGTTTTTGTTTATATAAAACTCTAAATACATACAGGGTGATCCATTACGCCCGCGGGCATTACTTGGATGTTTACTAAAATAACAATAAATTGATTAACTAAAAAAATTGTTTTCCATATGTCAATGGATATTTTACTTTCACATCAACCAAAAAGCACCTACTCAGAGATCATGTTCTCTCCAGATCTAGTAGTGTTAACTTATTCTGGTTTTCCGTAATTTAGGTATAAAAACTGTTAAAAATAAAAATACTATTGAGTCTATGCCGATATATTTACTAATTTACCATTTGAAAAATCTGAAGAAAAACCAGTTAGCAATTTAGCATTCCCTCAGTTTCCTTTGCATGCCGACAAAGGACCTGTTGTCAAGAATATTGTTTGCTGTATAATTTGCTTCAATGGTGAGTGGAATAACTCAATTTGAAGACTTACTTCATTTCATGATACAGTTTCTCACTAAAAGACATTTCTCAAAAAATGTAACTCTCTCATACTAAAACTATTTTTTCAATATAAAAACAACTTCCTAATAGTAAACAAGACTTTCTAAGGATTGTCTTCTGACAATGAAATTACCTAAATCAAAAAATAAACTGTACCCTATATACATTATATACATATACATTATATACATATACTGTTTATGTATACTGTTTCTATATACATTATATACATACACTGTTTATATATACTATTTATATATATATATACTGTTTATATATACTGTTTGTATTTATACTGTTTCTATATATACATTATATATACTGCTTATATCAACATATGCTACATATACACATACATTATATATAATGCATTTATACACATGTACATGTGGTAGTTAATTTTTTGATCGAGGTAATAGTTTCGCAAAGGAAAAATGACATATAAACATATATATCCTCTGTCAATCAAACATTCTTAAATGTACATTATGGAACTACTATTCACTAATAAAAGAGTTCTTTTCAGAGCTAGAAAGTACCTTCTTTTAGAAATTGTCTACTCACTCCGGAATGACTTCTACACTAACAAAGGCACCTCTATTATATCTCCAACAAACGTGTGACGCAATCTCCCGTACCTCAATCTGTTTTTTGTAGGCATTCTGCTTCCTCTGAAACTCGTGCTGCCTCGCCTTCTTCATAATCGCGTGCCTCCTTTTCGTCTCTTCCAAATGGTGCCTCAGCGCCGAGAGTTGACATTCCTGGTCCGTGTCAGACGCCGTCTCTGTTCGCGGATTATAACTTGATCAGCAATCATGTGATACGATTGATGAAATGAACTATTAGAATGATGTTTGGGACTTTTAAAAAAACGAATACCTAAAAATTAAATGCTTTCAAATTTAATACAATGCTAGTTTAAATTGGTTTTGAGTTTCATTTCAAATGCTGAAAGTAATACAGTAATCTCTCGCGGTTCGGTTTTTGCGGCTTCAGTTCCTCGTGGGGTAAAAATTATTCATGAAAAATTAAAGAAAATAAAAATAAATTAAAAAATAAAAAACATTAAAATAAATCTCTTTCATACTCTGGCCCATTGAGATCCCCCGCAGCCATCTTTTGTTATTTCTCTGTTTAACTTTGGCAACTTCAGATCTTTGCAAAGTAAAAATTCTTCATTTAATAATAAAGTACACAAATAAAAAACAAAATTCCTTAAATCTCTCTCAGACACTGGTCCAGTCACGAACCTTCCGCAAGCATCGGTATGGTAGAAGTTGTCGCAGTTCACTATTAATTACTATGTGACATTTTGTGAAGTGTAAAAGTGCAAATTGCTTGTAACTTCCTTCATCATACCTCTTAAACGACCTTGACCCACACAATCATCTAATGAACTTAAAATAAGAGGGAAATGTTAATGATTAATGGAAAGGTGACATTATTGTAGTTTATTATTTTTTTTCTCTCGGATTCTAACTTTTCGTGGGAAGCACTGATGCGAAAATTAATCAATCAAGTTAATTGTTAATCGCGAAAGTTTCGGCAGTATTGTCGATTAATAAAATATTACACTGTAAAAACTTTTATAAGGACTACTATGGTTATTATAACAGTTAATTTTAATTTAATATGATTAATATTGTAATATTAAATCCATATTAGATGCCCCTACGCAGTCTTCCCGAACTCTTGCTACTGATTGACACTTTATTACTAGCAAACGATCTTTGTGTCACTAAATGTGATTATTTCAGCTAATCGGGCTCGAGTACAACTCTACTCCATAATAGCCTTGATTCTTCAAATATGCAATCTTGAAATTTAAAAGACGAATTAGCAAAGCTACAAAGGTGAAATGGAGTTAAAGATTTAGCCAAAGGTTAACATTACTCTATCTGATCTCAAAAAAGATTAAAAATATATTTCAATTCATAAAAAAATTGAAAATTAAAAAAATATATTCTAGTTAATAAAAATAAATGAAAAATATTATCTTAGTATAATTAATTAAAATATTATTTTATCTATTAAAAATTAAAGATATATTTCAGTTCATATAAAATTGAAAACAAAAAATATATTCCAGTTAATAAAAATAAATGAAAAATATTGTCTTAATATAATTAAATAAAATATTATTTTATCCACTTGAAAATTAAAAATATATTTTAGTTCTTAAAATAAGTAAAATAATAGCGTGTAGCATCTCCAACTCTGGGTCAAAGAATAAAATGTTGAACATTTTTATTGGTAAATGATAATTATTGATCAATATTCTTTTAATAATTGATCAATTATTAAAAGAATAATAATGATAGAGGAATTTGCTTCTAATCAAAATTGCAAACACTTCAAATCCAATACGTCTAGCCAAGGAATACCAGAAGGCTAACAGGCATCCATACTGCGTGCAACAAACAAGACAGCAAACGTTCATCACACTGTTAGCTCAAGGCACACATCTATAACAGAGAATACCTACGGAAGAAGACAATTCTAATAACCTCAAAATGTTAATTTACGACTGAAGAAGGTCTTGCCAGAAGAAGAAGCAACCGCCGAAGAAATATGATATCATCAATAATAGAAAGCCATACATTAGAATGACTTCTCAATAAAAATCATTGATTATCGTTAACAACACTAAAACAGTGGCAATATTACGGAAAAAATTTAAATGCAGCGTATCGGTCAGTTAAATTTAAAAACAGGTGTTGGAACATTTCTAGGCCATCTAAAATCAAAAACTAATATTTAAATAAATTGACAGCTTAACCCCATACTTGGTACCGTATTCCTAATAACAATCAAACAAATACCCTCAGAAGAAGACAACTGCAATAATCTCAAAATGTAAATCAACTGCTTTTTGGTAGACAAAATAGGCTTAATAGCCGTTGACGGTACCAAAACAGTAAAGGTAGTGGGAATGTAATAGATTGGCCACATGAATTGTGCAGAGAACTTGAAAAACAGTATCTTAGTATTTCCAACTAGTTTAAGAACATCCAAATGTGGAAAACCAATTTTTGAAAGAAAGGAGACAACTCCTGCCTGTAATTACTTCAAACCAAGCAAAAACTTTGAAAAATGTATAACGGAATTTGCAATTAGTTTAAAAACATTCAAATGTGGAAAACCAATATTTGAAAGAAAGGAGACAACTCCTGCCTGTAATTACTTCAAACCAAGCAAAAAATTTGAAAAAAAGTATAACGGAATTTCCAATTAGTTTAAAAACATTCAAATGTGGAAAACCAATATTTGAAAGAAAGGAGACAACTCCACCCTGTAATCACTTGGATACCCTAGGTACCGCATACTTCGTAACACCCAAACAAATTCACGGGCACACTTTGTGAGAGAATGTCTACACTCCCGGAATCACCCCTTACCCTTCTTGTCCTTCTGCTCCTGATTCGAAGCTTTACGCTCCTGGGCTGAATGAGGTCAAAGGTTAAGGAGACAATCACAAGAAACAATCATTAGATATTTAGCTAAAAACTGGCCAACAATTTCCTTGTGCATACAGCGGCATCTAAACGCTTTGACAAAGGTTCCAAAGGTCATCTGTAGCCGTGACCATAGACAACATGCCTTACTAAGTAACATCGTTGAATATTCATATTTGAAAGAGTTGCCGAAAGCGGTTTTTAAAATTTTTTTAACAATTATTTTTATATTTATTAACTTTTTAACAATGGCCGCTCAAACTCGGTCAAAGAGAAATGATCAGAAACTTCTTGTCTGTGAGTTTTGTAATTATCATGTCCAGGTGAAAATACAAATTTTAATTTCTTATTATTCTCACAACAACACATCGATATAAATATGGGAACCAAATCTAATAAATTGTTCTCATCTATCAACATTTTCTAATAGAATCGAACAGAATCAAGAATTATAAATGCTTTGTCAATGATCCATCAAATAATCACGATAGCACTTCCTTGTTTACTAAAGATAAGAGTGTTTATGGTGTATGACAGCATGACATTGCATGAAAATATTTCATGCGACCAATTTTGCCAAATCGAATTCTTATGCAGCAAATAAATGTATCATACATTTATTCTCAGTTATTACACAATTATACACATGTGTATATACATGTACATATACATGTGTATATACATGTATGTATAAAGCTTTGTATGTATTAAGCAGTGAAAATATCCCGATAAGTTTGCAGAGAATTGATTCATTCACTTCAAACCAGGTGCTAATGCTTCATGCTTGAAGTTAAGTTTAAGAAAGCGAGAGTGAAATTCCCATAGTTGTCATTGAAACATCCCACATAAACATCCATAACAACTGTGACTCATACGCTGTCGTTGGTACTCACCCTGGAAACTCTGAGACTCGTCACTCTCGCTGTCGACAGCAAAGTGAGAAGATCTATGACTGCCAGGGCGTCTCATACTAAGGCGTTTGTCAATTCTAGGACTGAGTGGAGCGACCATGGTAGGTTTAGTCGGAGAGCTCATTGGGGACTGCTTGCTGTAGGTAAACAAGGATATATGCTGTAGGTAGACCAGAGCTTGGCTGTTGCCAGGTGGTAAGCACTTGTAAATCATTGTGCTTGGAGCAACAAAACAACTTGTTAGAGAACTGCAACCATCTTAGATGCTTACAAGCAAAATGCATCAAAAATGGTTAAATTGAGATTGACAAACTCATATAATCAGAGACACTAAATAATCAGTCACAGAGAAAAGCAACTCCAAAATCGCAGCCAAAGCGCATTTTCAACAATTCAGTTTAAAATTTAAAACATTTAAATCAATTCAATTTCTAAGTTGTATTTTAGCACAAAGTGACAAATGCTCTAAATACTTTTTCATTGTCTCATTATAATGGCATCAATTGTTAAAAATAGCCAAAAACATCATTTCTAGTTGGAATACACTTTTATTTGCTTATTTCAGAGAAGTACCCAGCCTCACATCCGCTATTCTGTCACCGCTAAATTTTATCTGTTATAAAATAGCAAAGGATTGACAATAAACTAACCGAGGTGTACTAAGGGCAGTTGGTGTCACGCCCCCTTCCTTTAGTGTATATAACACAGACTTTAGCTTGTCAATGAACTGCTCTGACTGAAGCTGGGCAGGTGCTGCATCCTGTAACAACAGCACTTTGTGTGTATGGAGCGAGGAGATAATTCTGAAAACTAAACTGATGTTCCATAAAATGATTTGACTATGCCATTATATTTGAATAAATATATTCGACTACTTTATTTACCATTAAAAAGCGATTAATTTTTTATATAAATTTTAGACTTTAATACACACATGCGTAGTAAATAAAAAACAAGATTTTTCCTGCTTCAAACTTAAATACCACAAATTATCTGCGTTTTTAAAATATCTAACTTTTGAATGTAATATAAAAAGGTTTTTGATTGGGCAGCCCCAAAAAATCTAAACCAATCATACCACAACATCATTTACTTGGAAAATAAAACAATATGAAGCTACGTATGCTGAGAATATCAAGATCCCAAATAGACACAATTCAAGATTGCCGACAACTAATGGCTTTACATGACGCAACAACATGGTGATTAGGCTGCTGCAAAATACCCTTGACCAATCAGCATAGTCTATGCATTGCATATATCAAGCATGTGAGCTAACATTTCGCAAACGTGTTAGCGAGCATTTTCAATGAAAAAAGACAACTTCAGATATCAGCAATATTACAAGTGTGACTCGGCTTGTTTCGACATCATAAGGCTGATGCAGGTTCATCTTGCCGTAACCTGCATCTTATTATCATGTGGAAATCATGACTTAATGCAATAAAAACAATACCTCGAATGCATGTTAAGTACAGTATATACATCCACAATACATGCCGTGTTGTTGCAAAGGTGTTAAAAACGCCTTTGCAACAACATAACAACTGTTGGTCTTGCAAACAATATTATGAAAGCCAAGAATATATGTAAGACAACCTACATATGTATTACACTATATGAAATATGTACTTGACCTCTACTGAAACCGGATTATTGTGAAATAACACAATAATTCAGTTGCGATAGAGGTCATGAAATAACAGCTTGGAAATTCTAATGGCTGTAACTTCAAGTGACAGAGCAGTAAGAATACTACGGCTCTACGCACTAATTTAGCAATATATCTGCTTTGACAAAAGGCTCTACAGTGGTGTGTGAAATAAACTGGACCAATTTGTTGGAAAACTAAAATTCTCATTTATAACCCTATTACTCATCGTGAATATAGTCAATAGCTCTAATTATATATTAAATTAATTTTCACAATGAATAATAATTTAGAATACCAGGTTGCATCAATATAGGTTGAGATTAAAAGGTCGGTTGCTATGACATTTTGATTTGTAAACAAATACCATGACTCACGATTCATGAATCGCCAACTTTATTCTGCTTAAACTCAAAACAACAGTTATAGTTCATCGCGAAACCTTCTCTACTGAATCTTGCATAACCTGGCCATATATTATCTGATTTAAAATTTTTTAAATGCATTAAAATCCTCAGAATTTGCTGATTTTAAATCTTTAAATAACTCAAAAATGTTTTAGCACGATTGTACATTCTGACTGCCCGGGTCACAAATAGTCAATAGCTATAAATCTGTACAGATATGATCGCACGCATCATACATTTTTATTTGCTTATTGCAGGTCCTATACACGTATAAAACAAATAAAAACGCATGCAATCATATCTATTCAGATTATCATCAACCATTAAAGAAATTAAATGTTCTGAATTTAGCCGATATAATCATTCAAAACATAATTTTACAACTGTTTGATTGCATGTTTCAAAATGATGATTAATTTAATATATAATTTATGGTTATTGACTAAATTCACAATGAGTAGCGATGTTGTAAATGAGAACTTTAGTTTTCCAACAAATGGGTCTAGTTTATTTCACACACCACGGTATGACAACGAGGGTGTAATTTATCATTGCCATCTAATTTCAATACTAACCTTATAAACAATTTTCTAATATCAATATCAATTTTGTTAGTACCATTCACGATCGCTGTATTAAACTGAAGAAAAACTTTAAATAACCGCTGTAAAATAAGTGACAAATTTAACATACTACCAGCCGTGCAATGAATGAATGCAACTGGTCGTTATTGCGTAACCAGCAAATGACTATTTAAAATAATTCACCAATGTTCCTTGAATCTGGTAAGTATGGCAAGACATTCACTACACAACAAAAGCAAACAAGTCAGGGTAAGCAAATGTTCTACACACCGTGGCACAACAACAAATTCCTATAAGCAACTTTCATGGTTCAAACGTGAAAATACAACTGAACAGACTCAATTTTGTGGAGTTATCTTTTCTCTCAAAATGAGTAGACAAATGACCATTTTAACACAACTACATACCCCTGCAACTACCTCTACTAACCTTAAAAACTTCCTTGACAGCTCCAAGCACAACCTTGTGTAAAGAACTATCCACTGATGTCGGGGAACTGGGTGATGCACTTTGAGAAGATTCTGAGTATCTGCTGACAGGTGAAAACAGGTTTTTGAGAGTAACAATCACATAGCCATCAAACAAAATTTAGCTAGAGAAAAGCACCGATATCCATAAATTAGCAAATGGAAAAAATGAATACCTTCGTTTATTGTCCCCCCTTTGGGAGCTGTTGCTGGCTTGAGTGGATACTAAACTAGCCGGTCGTGTACCTGATCCCTGAGTGGACAGATTTTTGTCTGAAGACTTGGAATTTAGCGCCCGAGAATGAGTGTCGGCAACAGAATCAGTGTGAGAGCTACTCTTTATGGGACTGGGTGCTGAGTCTATATCTACAAAGATCACTCATCTAGAAAGTCTACAAATGTATGAATATGCACCAAATATGAATTTAAATGAAGTTGTCCACTCCATGTTGTAGGCAGATAACTCTCATTTTCCATATATTTCACACGTTCACAGGCAAATAACGTCATGCCTTGAAGGAATAGTTTATGCATAAAGCTACAGAAATTTAAGAATCAAGCTAATCTGTTTCAAGAATCCATCCACTCAACTGCATATTGTGATAAAACTATTCCACATGAAAAACTGAGCTACCCGTTTATGGTAATTGTATGACTGTAAACTGTTTATAGTAAGAAAACCAGACTTTTTTCGGGCATGTAACGAAAAAAATAATTTAGTTGATGATTTACCAAGGCCATTAAAAAGGAATACCTAAATTTGTAGTAACAAAAACTTCACAGAGAGAATAAACCGACTTACCGGTGGGAATAGAGCTATCGGTAGATTCAAGGACTCTTCGAGCGACACCACTTGAAACAGAGGAATGAGAAGCGACAATCGGTGGTGAGTCTCTCTGAGAGGGAGACTCTGAATAGGACGATTTGTCAGAGCCAAAATCATTACTGTAGCTGACAGAGGCGGTCTGTATTGTCTCATCGCTGCCTCGAGACGATGCTCTGCTTACATCAGACCTATCAATGATTGGTCACTTAGAACAGACAATGAAGATGAACTCGCAAGAATTTTAGTAGAGTTTATCAGAGTTTATCGGTGATTTCTATCATTTGCGATTGTTTTTGATGTTTGAGGTGATCTGATAGCCAAGATGTTTCAAGATTGAAACCCACAAAAGTTAATCTCAGCTGAAACGCTCAGAAGAAAAATGTGTGCAAAATATTGGTATCATTGCTATAGATCATACCAGCTATTGCATTCAAATTACAGTGTTACGTGTTTCTATTCTGTCAGTCCTTTTGGAACTAGATAATAATCGCACTTTTGCTTGATTTGAGCGTTTTAGCGGCAACCAAGTTTTAATTTACTGTTAATACTAAAACATCCTGGCAGTCAGATCAACTCAAACATCAGAAACAATTGCAAATGATAGGAGAATATTAATACTTTCTGATAAAATCTACAAAAATTTTGCTTGAGTTTATCTTTAAGAAAACAAGACCAAATGAGATTATTTCTTGAAAATCTATGCAATGTTCTAGTAAAATATAATGTAATAGAATATATAATGCTATTGACTTTCAAAGTGAGAACTAAAACAAGCTACGACCAAGATTGGAAAAAATCTTGATTTTTTCCACGAAAGACCCGAAAAATCAGACGTTTTGATTTAAACAATTTTTCTGATGTTTGATTTTTTCGCTGATTTTGCTCGGGTAAATGGTCTGTGAATTACAATGAACATCAAAATGCTTGTACACCCAATTTTTAATCTTAGGGACTTACATGCTTCAATTTGACAAATTCTAATATTTCTCACATTCAATCTACATGTATATATCTAAATATATATATATATAATTCTCAATGTATGTTTTATGTCTGTATTTCGTATGTCTGTCTGCATTCCGACTATAACTATTATTAGAATGGTCTAGCTAGGCAACAATGCTGACACACTGTCATTGCCTACCGGCATTTCAAGCTTACTAAATAGGTTAGTGAAATTTTCCGTTGGCAATGTGCCAGGCCACTTGGCAATGGCCAGCCACTTGCTGGAGAGTTGCATGCCAGCAAGTGGTAAGCAAATCTCATCACTTCTCATTGTTTATAAGCTGATTTTTAATACCCGGAAAACGCCGGGAGGCACAGCTAGTATCTATATAAAATTACAATGTGCAAACTACCTGTAGGTTACTGGAGTACAGATACTAGCTAATTTCCTATTTTTGAATGAACGAAACTAAAGGTGGAGAATAAGTTTCAATGCTTGCACTTTGGCTGATTGCGGTAGGGACTTTGATGGCATAATGTCATTTATTAAACAGAGTATTGAAGAAAAACTGTACCAGTTACAGTTGCCACCTCACAATTAATCCTGCTTTGTGCTCTACTAATTTCAAATAAACTCATAGGTCTTAACTTGAAAGGTCCTTCTGTAGCATCGTACGACACACGCATTCAATTATCTCCATCACACTTGCTAATTCATGACAGTGAGTCTCTACAGGTTTGTAACACAAGACCAAATATGCTAGGAATCCCCTAGCCATAGTTATCCATCATAGAGTTACTCTTACCGCTCAGATATGGCTTGAAAGGGTCTATCTTTTGGTGACCGCAGTTTTCGCGATCTCGGTGATTTCGCACCTTTCGGTGATCTGACCAAATCTCTTGGAGACCTGGATGATTCTCTGGGCGATGTCGATGAGTCCCTGGGTGACCTCGACGAGTCCTTCGGAGATCTGACTGATTCCCTCGCACTCAGATTCAGCTCATCCGAAGACTTACTTGAATCCCTTGATGATCTTGTCGAGTCCTTGGAAGATCGAAGGATATCTCTAGAATGCCTCGTAAGTTCTCTAGATGACTGGGTAAAGTCTTTTGGAGATCTGCTCATCTCCCGATGCTTATCCATCCGAGGTGACTTGCGGTCTCGAGGAGAACGTGAGCTGATTCGCCGAGGTGACAACCATCCTTCCCCTAACTCACCATTCTAAAAAATGAGTAGATACCAGACTTATAAAATGCTAACAAAAAGTACGGCGGTTCTAAGGACTCCTTTAATTGTCGACGAAAATTGTTTCACAACAAAAATCTATGAATGTGTTCATTGAAGAGAATTGTGCCCTTAACGAATGTGACAACGGATTCTTGATACCATGATATGTAATGTTTATAAGCACAATTATTCCAAAACTTGAGAGGGTGGCTGCTTGGTTGAGTGGTAGTGCGCTTGGCTAGTAATCTGAATATGTGAGCTCAAGTCCCACAAGGCAATCATTTTTCCTAACGCTCTGAGCATGGCGTCAGACAGCAAATAGACACGGCTCTTATTATAGTAATGACTAACCAAATGTCCGGCGTTGCACGGGTATTAAAAACAGCTTATAAACAGGAATAGGTATATTAGTTGCCAATGACTAATTTGAGTAAGGTAGTATCCGTATAGCTAAACTTACTAATAACTACAGTGAGAGCAAGCTTTAGTGACGTTGTGTGTAATGCAAAGTTGCTATGTGCATTTTAAACCAGATAATGACTCATATTGCTCTTTAAATCAATTACATCCCGTGTAGCTTAGTAGGTTAGCTTGTGGCCTTGCGAATGGCAGGTTCCGAGATCAAATCTTCTGCGATATGGATTTTTCATTGATGGATTATAACCAGCCATAGCTGGACAGACAAGACAAACTTGGAAATTTATATAAATTGAGTGAATGGTAATAAAGTTGGTTGGACCAATCGCAGACTAAGAGACTTTCTACTAAAATATCATAGTCTACTTACATATAATTCAATATATTATATAATATTATTAGACTGATATAATAATAGTCACAACCAAAAACTTTTCTTAGAATTCTTTTCTTACACTAGTGCTACACACTATGAGTTTTTGTCATATTTTCCATCTTCGAAGCATGTAAATGGTTTCAAACGTCGCATATTTAATTCTTCGAAGCAATTCAGCCTCCGATTCAAGGGGGGTATTTTTGAAAACGTCGTATCACAAACGAAGTACTGCGTATGATGTAAACATCAATATTCCTATTACTGCATAAATCTTTGCGATCGGAGGTTGGATTTTCATCGCCTTTATTGGTGACGACCTTACAGCATCCCTACGCAGTTCTGTTTTCAACGCATGTGTTTTAAAAATATTATCTTGAAAATAAAAAATATCAACTCCAGCTTTGAAAGAAAAATTTCCCACATGTTTTAACATTGACATTTGATGCATTTTAATAGTGGCGGCAACGATATAGAATATGCGTCCTGCTATTATAGCTGAAAGCGCAACAGACTGCTATAGCTGAAAGCACAACAGACTGCTATAGCTGAAAGCGCAACAGACTGATATAGAAAACGCGGGGTTGTGCGACAATTTCTTCGTAGCGTGTAAACTCGTCATATACCAACAATTGGGAGTTGTGAGACCACTTCTGCATATCATGTAAAAACATCCTCCTAATTCCTACGATCAAAACTACAACTTCGAAGGTCAAAAAATCGTAGCGTGTAAAACTGGTGATGGATGAAAGTGAGTCATAATGTGTACTTTCAATAGCTGAACGTTATGCCAAACAGACTTTTAGATCAAGTGAATTTAATAGGTTAACTCTATTAACAGCAAAAACACATTTCATAGGTTAACTCTATTAATAGCAAGAACACATTTCATAGGTTAACTCTATTAACAGCAAGAATACATTTAATAGGTTAACTCTATTAACAGCAAGAACACATTTCATAGGTTAACTCTATTAACAGCAAGAATACATTTCATAGGTTAACTCTATTAACAGCAAGAATACATTTCATAGGTTAGCTCTATTAACAGCAAGAACACATTTCATAGGTTAGCTCTATTAACAGCAAGAACACATTTCATAGGTTAACTGTATTAACACCAAGAACACATTTCATAGGTTAGCTCTAATAACAGCAAGAATACATTTCATAGGTTAACTCTATTAACAGCAAGAATACATTTCATAGGTTAGCTCTATTAACAGCAAGAACACATTTCATAGGTTAGCTCTATTAACAGCAAGAACACATTTCATAGGTTAACTGTATTAACACCAAGAACACATTTCATAGGTTAGCTCTATTAACAGCAAGAACACATTTCATAGGTTAACTCTATTAACAGCAAGAATACATTTCATAGGTTAACTCTATTAACAGCAAGAACACATTTCATAGGTTAACTCTATTAACAGCAAGAATACATTTCATAGGTTAGCTCTATTAACACCAAGAATACATTTCATAGGTTAACTCTATTAACAGCAAGAATACATTTCATAGGTTAACTCTATTAACAGCAAGAACACATTTCATAGGTTAACTCTATTAACAGCAAGAATACATTTCATAGGTTAACTCTATTAACAGCAAGAACACATTTCATAGGTTAACTCTATTAACAGCAAGAACACATTTCATAGGTTAACTCTATTAACAGCAAGAACACATTTCATAGGTTAACTCTATTAACAGCAAGAACACATTTCATAGGTTAACTCTATTAACAGCAAGAACACATTTCATAGGTTAACTCTATTAACAGCAAGAATACATTTCATAGGTTAGCTCTATTAACAGCAAGAACACATTTCATAGGTTAACTCTATTAACAGCAAGAATACATTTCATAGGTTAGCTCTATTAACAGCAAGAACACATTTCATAGGTTAACTCTATTAACAGCAAGAATACATTTCATAGGTTAGCTCTATTAACACCAAGAACACATTTCATAAGTTAACTCTATTAACAGCAAGAACACATTTCATAGGTTAACTGTATTAACACCAAGAACACAGTTCATAGGTTAACTCTATTGTTGCAGTTTGATAATGATAAACATTTATCAGCAGAAATGACCTTGACAAAACAATCTCATTGGTCAATATACAACCAGTGAAACATAATATATCTATATCTATATATATATATTTATATATATATTACATACGATTTGCAACTGGACATATGTTATATAATACATATAATATATATTATATAACATATATACAATTGCATTGCTACAGGTAGCAGTCTGAAGATTTACAGAGGAAGTCATGAAACTGCCAGTAGCTGAGAGATAAGTGCAACTATTTTCAATAACTAGCATTATATATTTTATATACATATAGTGCGTTAACGCAAGGCATGATTTATCATGACCCTAAGACCTTATTTGAAATGCTATACGAGTGGGGTGACACAGCAACAGATACAAGAAGGAATCAAAACACTAAACAATAAACACATTAAACCACCTGCACTAGTTGGGGCTCTCGTCGTGCCACCCTCAACATCTCCATATTTTGTTGCCGTTGCTGGTCTACAAGGGTTGTAAGAGAGGCAGCAACAGCCTCATTCTGCAATCGAATGGAGTCAACAACCGTTTGAGTCGAACTGGCAAGATGTGCCTCAGTGTTTGCCAGACGTTCCCTCCTCTCTTCTAAAATTCGTGCAGCCTACAGAAGGAAAAGTAGGCGTGACAGACCAGCACTAATTGTTCATTACTAGATGTAATTGATGAAAAAAATGTAACTGATTGATAAAATGAGAGGACAGTTTGTCAAGCCTGAATCTCATCAGCGAGCATATAGAAAATTAAACAACACAACTTTTTGAATGATTGTGTAATTTCGAATAGCCCTACAAGCAAACAGAAAATCATATGTTATATACCCTTGACCCTGCAGGACAAACTGGATTTTTGCTAAGTAGTCATTGACTTTTTGTTTTAAAACTTCAGCTCTGTTGTTTTTTAAAAGAATACATCATACAATAAATAATAATCAGTGAAGATTAACAACTCAGTTCGATACCCACAAAAAAATATAAAATACCAAACACAGAAAACATGAACACAGATTTCTGCAAAAGATCTATGTAGCAAAATATATATAGTAAAATATATATATATATAGTAAAATATATATATATATATATCTGATCAAGAAAGCTGCAAAGGAAGTAAAAGTAACATTGCACCTCTGTAAAAGCTTTCGTTGATTCCTTCTGAGCTTCCAGAACTCTTTGCGTAGCCTCAGTACTCATCTTATATGACTCCTTCTCACTCTGTTTCTCCACCTCTTCTCTTCGCTTATTTGCCAACTCCGCCTCTCTTTTGAAATCGGCCAGCTTCTTTTCTGCCTCTAACTCTTCTTGTCTTATTCTATGCCTGTAACAGATCCGTAACCATAGTAACAAGTAACCATAGCAGATCCGTAACCATAGTAACAAGTAATCATAGCAGGTTCGTAACCATAGTAACAAGTAACCATAGCAGGTCTGCGACTAAAGCGACAAGTGTGACAAAAAAATTTAAACAAGGAGCATGTAAAGTTCAACACAAAAGCTGATGTGTTACTGAACTGGCTGTAACTTTGTGCTCGTTCAAGTAGATTGAAACTAGAGTTGTCTGCCCACGGCATATTTTTTTGCAAAGAAATGATAACTCCTGGAGCCTACACAGCAACCAGCACATGCTCAAGGTGAAGAATGCTTAAAACTACATTTAAAGTAATGTTTTAAAAATATAGATGATAATATCAAAAAAGTGAATAAGCTGAAAAAGTCGAACTCTTTCACTAGGGAAAGCATTGGTGTCTGTAGAATTTTTTGTTGACTTCAAAGAACTTGAAATAAAAGCTCTAGGAAAAAACTTTTCCAGGTTTTATCGTTTTCGGGAAAAACGCTGAGTGTACATCAGTTGAAACTTTTTGAACAACATTTAATTCTCAGCGAGAAAAAACTCTGTAGGAAAAGTATTCAAAGCTGGCGTGGTACAAGTTTTGGTAACTTACAAGACATGATAACTTATGCTAATCATCTCGATAAATATCTCTACCTTCTCATGCCAACCGCTCTGATGACCTTTGTCCAAGGTCATATTATAAACCTCCTTATTAATGTTATGCATTGCTTGTACGTAACACACCCGCTTTATTTCTCTGCTTCAACATCTGCAGTATATATTGGGGAGTAGGCTATGAAATGCATTACATTCGGGTATGTAATTTAGGTGACCATGTACAAATTCGGGTATCTGCCAAGTGCCAGCCATCTTACCAAAAATTGCCAATATCGCTTCGTGATATGTAAACAATATTTTTTCCAATTTTAATCTCTATCTAGAACATTTTTGTTACATATTTTAATTTGCCAACATTTTAACCAACATTGCTAGGCAAAAATTCAATGGATCTATAATTTGTGCGATGATAAAGCTATGTGAAGCTACGATCAATGCGCAGCTAAAACGATCCTCCATAATTTTCCTTATTCTTACAAAATTATTACTTTCACCACTATCAGAGACAGTGCTGCTGCTTTAATTATCTGTATAATCACAAAAATCTGAATTGACTATAATGTCATCAACATAACTAATTACCTGTTTTCTGACTCGCGCGCGGTAATTAATGAACTCACACAAAAAAGAACATGTCCCTTTTTAAATTAGAAACTCGCAAATAAAAGTGTAAAATTGCTTCGTTATTTTAGGCTAATTTTATAGACAAATTTTCGGACAGCGCTGTCAAATTCATAAAAGTATTAAAGACCGTGTGTTATGTTGTCAACGAATAATAAAATTATGTAACTACACAATTGCTGGGAAAGTCGCAATAATGCGTCTACGGCAGTCGTCCCACAAAAATGCATTTATGCGTCTACGGAAGTGAAAGGGTTAACAGAACAACATTGGAGACAGCTGACTACCTATCTATCTTGCCTATTATAAAACAATCTAGGTAGATGCATGTTACAACTGCATTTTAACTGCTTGTCAAGTGATGTAGGTTTGCAATCATTTTTCAGGAAAATTACCGTTAGAATTTTCAGTCTTGGCAGTTCGGTTGTTCCTTTGTAGGATGCATTTTAGTTTTTTCGATTAAACCTTGTGATTAACGACATCCATATAACAACAACATATTTCCAAAGTTTAAAAAATGAACTTCGAAAGAAGCACTGGCTACTGTTTGTTGTAGATTCACTATTTTATCTTCAAGTCTGGTGTAAATCTAGCTACTCCGCTATTGATAGTAGAGTAGAAGGAAGGGAGAAGAGTAATATTATTGATGCCATGGTCAAAGCACCCATAGGCTGTAATGAGCAGCCCAACTAGACCTGAATTTCCTTAACAACCTGAAATGGCCTCGGTATTTCGGCAAGATCTCAAGAAATAATAATCCAATCAACTTGACATTTAAAGGCTGGATCACAATATATCGCCATATCTCAGTATTGATGCCACAATACTTCGGCCGCTGACAACAATGTTTACACTATCACAAACCCATCCGCGTTAGCATCAGCAAATACTCAGTGAGGTGGAGTTATCATTATTTTTTTTTGAAATTTTCGTGAAGAAACCTCTTTGTTTTCACATGCTCAAATCAAATACTAGTCTCACAGCAACTATCATAAACGGAAACAAATAGAACACGCTATTCGCGAATTACTATTGCCGAAATGGTTCACATTAGAAAGGCGGCCGTTAATATATCGGCGAAATATTGGGAAAGTTTGACAGCTGCAAACTTTACCGACTTGTCCGTGTTGCTTTGTTGATGCCAGTGGTTCACAGTTCAAATAATCAACGATGAAGGTAGAAAAGAAACCGACGTCATACGGCGGTTTAGTGTGAACCAGCCTTCACATGTATCACATAATCCCATGTAAACTGGAAAAATGGAAAACAAAGTGAAAGAACTAAGTCGAGTTTAAGCGAGTGTAGGACCAAGTGGAGAAGACAATTCCCCAAATTATGGCAGGCCCAGATTTCAAGGTGTTAGAAAGCCAATCCTTACCGGAGATCAAGCATCTGCTGCTCCTGTCGATCCTTATTACCCTTGAGTATCTGAGCGAGTGCCACGGTTTCCTGCTGCGCTAAGGTAGAGAATCGTGTCCTCTCAACATCCGTCAGCTGCACATGCTGTTGATTAATGCCCTCTAGCATAGAGATACCAGTAGACAGAGCCAACTCCAAACCAGCGGGAGAGATCCTGTGAGGACAATAATGTCAGGTAAGCGATTGTATCAGAAAGCATATAATGAAATTTTTTGTATGTTTTATAATGATTTCCTATAGCCTAAAAATAGCCCTTGTGTTAAAAAGAGCTATCACTGAATGGGGGTAAATGATGAGTGACGCTGAGACCTAAGAATATACAGAAACCTGAGGCTATCCACTAAAGAACATCGATGCTATTGGCATTGCGACTATTCTATCGATCAGAGGATGACCCATAGATGAATCCAATTTTCAGAGTTTACCAAACAGCAAAAAGAGATCGGTTATTACATTCGATGGATATTGACGATTATAAATGATACATTATATAAGATATATCCTTAACCACTGCCGAAGAGGACTTAAGACTTGCCTTATCATGTACCCGATTAATAGATAAAACTGCCATAATTCTCATCAAATTGTGAAGTGTTCGAATGGAGTCTGAATGCCATGCCCATACCCTGCACGAACACAACCTAGGCCAGGACTGTTTGATTAGGGGTGATCGCACCACTAATCGAAAAGCCCTGGTGTTTTTTGTTGTTCGTGGGTCGCAAGAATCTAATGTAAAGATGAAGAAAGTGTATTAGTGGACGTAAAACAAAACTAAGTGAAAATACTTTTTTTATAACTAGCAGCAACCTATCAACTAGTCCAGCTAACAAAAACTCGCGATGTTTTGTATATACAGCGCACACTCGAATTACAATTACCCGGTTATACAGATTTTTGCCTTGTGCGGAACATGATGTTTTTTCATCCCGGCCATAGGAAATTTTTTCGCCATACGAGATCAACAAAAATTTCTCTCAACATTCAAATTTGGCAGTCGCTGTGCTCAAAATCTCAAAATAACAATGATGCTGATATGCTATACGCCAAAATCCCTCCCACAGCGATTGAAAGAGATATATCTCTTTCAATCATATATGATGCTCACTCTCTCTCAGCTCAGCATTATTCATGTTTCATTAAAAGTTATAGTGAAAACAAAACCGCAAACAGACAAGTGATAAAATTTTAAACGGTAATAAAATATTAGACGATGACAAAATTAAAGTTTAGTTATGAAAATACATACTAAAACTTAGCTTTAAGTATGGGTTTAGTAGACTAAATTCATTTACGGTAAATTCAACGTTTATGTTATACGTCTGTCTCAAATGTAAGACCTCCCTACGGTAGGCACTGCATATATTACATTGTATCATTATATTTTATTGCAGATCATAACCACTACATATACTGAAGTTACCGTAGGTAACTATAGTCACTAAGGTTAGCATACTATTTTGTTACTAATTTTTAATAGGTAGAGTACGTATATAAAATTTTGATGATTTATGAGTTGTTCGTATTAGATAATTACTATGGGCATCTATAACCCCTCTACACGACATATTCATCTTAGGATGCCAATACTGGAGCGAATTAAAACTGTAGGGCGAGGGTCCGCTGTACTCATTTACCCACAAGGAGCTACAAGAACAGAAAAGGCAGATCAAAGATCATAAAGTGAGTAGCTTCTTTGATACGTTTCTCAGAGGTGTCCTTCAGTGGGATATTGCCGAAGCCGGGCCGTAGGCTACCCACATACAAAAACTAAACCAATCGAAAGGACTACCCATCATGTCAAAATATTCCAAGTTTCAAGTCATGTCTTGTACAACTCACCTTATGGTTTCTCAAAACCTGTCTCCAAGTCCCTATTAATTTGAGACTGTCCGATTGCTGTTTTCTACATGGTCGCTGCTTGCCTAGCCTAGTGTCCTGCTTCAGCACCTCAGTAACTATCGGGGAAACGTTTGGGAGAACTCAGTGATGCTCCGATAGTCACTGAGGTGTTGAAGCAGGACGCTAGGCTAGGCTAGCAGCGACCATTTAGAAAACAGCAATCGGACAGTTTCAAATTAATAAGGACTTATAGACAAGTTTTAAGAAACCATAAGGTGAGTTGTACAAGACATGACTTGAAACTTGGAATATTTTTACATGATGGGTGGTCTCGTCGATTGGTTTAGTTTTTGTGTGTGGTGCTCATCGGATTGGTGAGATATTTGGATGGACCTTTGTTGTTTTTGCGCATTTAGACAACGGCTCGGCCTCGGCAATATCCCGCTAAAGGACACCTGTGATGTTTCTGCTGTGTGAAAACGTCAGAATCTTCTTAGAATGACCTTCCAATAACATATTGTTTACATATATTCCGGATATGTCTGTTTTTCATTGTTTGAGCCTTTTTGTTTCATTCAAAGCAAAGGGGCGTACAAGCTTTCCCTCATCAGTCGTAGGGGGCTTGGCTATGAAAACGAATATGGAAGCATACACCCGACATGTACTGAATCCAAGAACACCTCAAGATAACTGTTGGGTTTTGAGACCAACAAAATATGATTTTTTTTCAAACTATTAAATTTTAAAACAACTCAGTCTCCCAGTTGATCCTGTACTACCAGTTGATCCTGTACTACCAGTTGATCCTGTACTACCAGTTGATCCTGTACTACCAGTTGATCCTGTACTACCAGTTGATCCTGTACTACCAGTTGATCCTGTACTACCAGTTGATCCTGTACTACCAGTTGATCCTGTACTACCAGTTGATCCTGTACTACCAGTTGATCCTGTACTACCAGTTGATCCTGTACTACCAGTTGATCCTGTACTACCAACATCATCTTGAGTACAGTGTGATACTAATTAGCCCCTAAAAAGCCACTCGTCTAAAGACAATTAGTACATTCATAACTTGGTGCAGGGCTAACCAATTCAAACCATAAACTAATTATACATTTGCTTGCATTTTTAATAGCAATTTAAATGAAGAGTGGGGTGGATATATGGATGGACATTGTGTTTAAAATGATTGGTTCAGTATAAAATACTTCACTATCTGGAATATTTCGATGTCGTCTCATGGTAACAGAAACAATGCTGACCAATGCTGACCTTCTGACTGTTTTATAGTTTTACTAGTGAAGCTTGCAAGTAGGTAGACCTATATTACCTACAACTGAATATAAGGTAGATAGGCAGGTCGATATCGCCTACATCGAACTCACTTATTTATCGTTAAGAAACACACCTGCGATCTTGCGCTGTGGTTCCAGCCCTACTGTTTGATGTGTAAGCAGGAGGCGGTCGTGATTGGCCGAATGCAGGATGACTATAACTTGATTGGCTGCTGGCAATGGTGGTATAAGTAGATTCCAGTGTTGGCACTTGTAGATTCCTGGTTTGGGGGTGTTGCGTGGAGGATAGTGACACCACATCAGGTGCCCTCATCTGAGCGGCTAATGGGCTGGAACGATGTGGAGTGGCAGTTGTTCTAGATGGCACCTGCTCATGAATGGCACCGGCTACGGCTGGCTGAAAACTGTTTTCCTTGGCTGATATCAATGTTTCCACGTGTGTGGTATGAGGAGTGTCAGTTTGAATTCCAGTGGATGACAGGGTGGTAAGAGTAGGTACTGTCATAGTGAACACAGATGTGCTCTTGACAGGCACTGCTACACAGGTGGTTATAGCGCAAGTACTTGGAGTACTACGGCTAGACCCAGGTGAAGATATGGCCTCTCGATCAGCCTGCAGCTTCCTAAGGTAAGTGTTAATAACACTGTGGCCATCTCCTCTCTCCTCAAATGTTAAAGTGCGAGAAACCTACAAAACAGGCATAATAAAAAACCGAAAAACATGAATAAGTAAACAACCTCATTGATACTGGGAAGTCTCACGTTGCAAGTATTGTGCAGTAAACACTCCTATAACATAAACTTGTTTTTAAATATATTCTATTTAACGTAAAGATTTTATGTATAGTTTTACTTCATATTATTACTTAAAAAAAATTCAATATAAAATAAAGCATCGAGTCCGTGCCAAGTTCTAAAATTCGATTTGAATCACCAGAGCCCAGAGTAGGCCTTAAAAGTATTGTTTGTCTGTGTTATATTTAATAGAGAAAACGACGCATCGGGGTCTCTATAATATAAAATTTTTTTGCTCATTTTTAGGCATATACAATATTATTTCATTTTGTTCTTTGTGGTATAAACTTTGCTGTAGAAAAAAAAGGAAAAAAATCTATTTAAATTGGCATTGAAGGCCTTCGCTCCTCTCAAATTAACGTGCCCCCTCAACTTAACGTGCCCCCTCAACTTAACGTACCCCCTCAACTTAATGTACCCCCTCAAATTAACGTACCCCCTCAACTTAATGTGCCCCTTAAACTTAATGTACCCCCTCAACTTAATGTACCCCCTTCAACTTAATGTACCCCCTCAACTTAATGTACCCCCCTCAACTTAACGTATCCCCTCAACTTAATGTAACCACCCTCAACTTAACGTACCCCCTCAACTTAAAGTACCCCCTCAACTTAAGGTACCCCCTCAACTTAAAGTACCCCCTCAACTTAACGTACCCCCTCAACTTAACATCATGGGTACCACACCAAGTGAAATTGATGAGACAAAAAGGAAAATGTTGTCGATGCCAACCAATAGTACCACAGTTGCTTGTACCGTCATTAAATAACAAAGTTAAATTTTTTTCATGTTCAAGGGCCAAAATGGATGAGTTTGGGGAAGATCTTGAACTGGGTTAAGCTATTTACACGTATTTTACATGTGATTCAACGTAAAATCCCTATAACGTAAACGTTCTCAGAATGGATTATTTACGTTGTAGGGAATGCTACTATATTTTAGGAATGCGAAAGTTTATGTAAAGCTTTTATTTACAGACATCAGAAAAATCTAACAACAGCCGAAGTTGTGTAATCTTGCTGCTCCAAACATCAAATTTGGAAACGATGCACTCTAAGTCCAATTGTTTTCTTCGAAAACCCTATTTTTCAAATTACACAATAACTAAATGGTAAAATCATACCAGCCACCACCAACATATAGCATTAGCGTTACCTCTATACTATACAAAATTACAAAAAAATTTCTAATTCAATGTTGTTCTTGTATAAAAGAGTGTGGTTTTATTTTAATAAAACAAATGCGCTATGGTTAAGAAAAGGCTTCCAGACATTTTGAATGTACTGAAGGTAAATAAAATTAAAAAACTCTGAGCCACAGGATCACTAATGAAACGCAATTCAACTTTCTGTATAAATAAGCTCTTCAGTTAAGCACCTACTAGAAAAAAAAATTTTCATTTTTATTTATTTTATATTTTACTTTTGTTAATTTATTTATGCTGCAAGACAAAGAAGTCAGACAATGGACTGAAGATTCAAAACAAACAGATACTAAGTTTTTATATGGCAATAGTACAGTGACACACTCCCATACGGTGCTGCAATCATGGAAACAGCCGAGTATCTCTCATTCTGTCGTGATTCATTGTCACTGTTTGGAAGTAAAACACCCGTGCGAAACGTCTTCTCCGTGCCACGAGCCGGCCTTAGCGACCAATGGCATCACACTTGTGCGTGTGCATAGGTCTTCGCATACCCGGCATCACACAACAATAACTCTACTACAGCCCCCGATGGAAACATATCTGCTTGTCAGCACAGCATAGCCCTTCCGCACTGGCTCACCCAGGTGTCACTACACTACCCCTGGAAAGTTAGTAAATTGCCATAGATATATAAACCTAGAATGGCCAATAGGGAAAAAGCCTGTCAGACTTAAATAGCACGACGTAACGTCATTGTATTGTACCTCATGCTTGACTGCACTGTTATTAATAATGGAGCTAATGAGGAGAAGTTGACAAAATCACATTTATTTTCACGTTAAAACCTTCTCGGATACATACTCCAGTAAACCAAAGCGATTCTGTGATAATATCTGATAACCACCATAGATTAGAAGTATAAAAGCTATGAAATGTTGAACACAAATCATGAGCCATCAGGGCTTTATTTGCCACCCTCTCCTATCCCCATTCTCTCTTTTCCCCTTCTCTAAAAAAGAAGTGAGAAGGGGAAAAGAGAGAAGGGGGAAAGGAGAGGGGGCAAATAGCCCACCCACCCGAAGCGCCAGACCCTGGCTAGGTGAATAAACTAATATCATGCTGAACTAAACATGACTAAATATGATGAGCCTGTGAAGTTTTGATCTGATCAGGGAAATGGAATCAATGGCTTTTTTAGCTAGAGCTGGAACGAGATCAAGGAATGCAGGGATGAACCAGACTCAGGGTCAGCAATGAGGGCCAAGATCAAGTCGGACCGGGTCAGCACGGCGCGCAATTTTTTATTCGTTTAAGGTTAAGAGATAGTTCTATTAAAGCCTAATGTTGTTACATCGATAAACTAAGATAAAAGAAACCATTATCACACCCATCATTATATTTTGTGGCTTGGTTTATAGATGCAATCTACAATTTACGGCTATACATTGGTGGATCAATGCTATTCAATAGGTGATAGATTAACGGCATGATTTGGCTAGTGTTTTTATTACAGATTTTATTTTCAACTGCTACTATAATCAACAAGAGATTAGTTAAGAAATACTTTACAAATATAGAAAAAGATAATCCAGCATAGTGGAAAGCAAAAATCCATCACTTCCCTAAAACCTCTGGTATTAGTGAAAGAAACTAAAAATAAAATAAATTTGCTGGATTAAAGGTTCTTAGACGCGCTTTTAACTTCCTCAGGATGCCCTCGTTGTAAATGCCTCAATAGTATTGAGGTGGACCCTTCTTTGTAGCTTAAAGGTTGACTTGCAACAAAATTCACATTACAGTTATTTGGTATCAAAAGATTCACCATGTCTTACTCTGTTGTGTTGTAGGTGCCAAATATGTAGAAATGTGATTACAAGCTCTTAAAAGCTCAAAAACGAAAAGCCGCTGTAGATTGGAATCTCTTTATTTATCTGACGTAGTCATTACAGTTTGGTTATCGTCTTGTCACGCGATGTTCTCACGTGAATTGAAAAGCGAATAAAAAGCTCAATATAAAACTTATCGTAGCACTAGTTTATGACAAACACTTCGGGTTTTACCAAAGACCCCGCATCAAATATAGATGCTCGCTACTTTACAGTTTTGTTTTGGCATTATGCAATCGTCAAGTCGTAATCTGATCACGTGACCCAATACTTCGAAAATAATTTTTGCAGCACTTTTCGATTATCACAGGTGACCAACAGGCTCGTCATAATTATTAGACAATGATATGTACTCCTTCGAGCTAAGGTTAAAAAGTTTAACGATTTTTTACGGTATGTTATAAGATATCAGTGCTAAAAGTGACAGCATTACAATGACGATAAAACAGACGCGTAAGAACAATTAACATGGTTTTATTGAATGCATGAAGTGTATTTGTGAAAATATTTCGACGAATGAGGTTGCATGAAAGTGTAAACAGAAACCATTCTGTAACAACTACAGCCCATTTGAGCCGTTTTGGAAAGCGAATCCAAACTACGGCAGTCTCGTGTGGCTGCGATTAACTGTTCGTTTTTTACCTTTTAAGAGCTTGTAATCACATTCCCATATATTTCACACCTACAACACAACAGAGTAAGACATGGTGAATCTTATGTTACCAAATAACTGTAATGTGAATTTTGTTGCAAGTCAACCTTTAACTTGCTTTTGCATATTGTACAAATAACTTGGTATTTTCCTTTCGTGACTGGCTTCTTCATGAACTCCCCAGACCACCGACATGTTGATTATTTCTTGCCGAAAAACGTTGTGAAACCTATAGTCTAAAGACTATTGTCGCAGACGTAAAAATATAGTCTTGACTCACCTTGTTTTATTTCGCCTGGTCCTTCCGCTCTAGGATTATATGCGACTCAATTTCAATCGCACTTAAAAAGCAATATACAACTGCTGTTGTTTAGCCATAAACCTACCTGTGTCTTTGTATAGGAAGACCCAAGGGTCAGGTGGCCCGACCCGGGCACCTCTGACCCGGTGGGTCAAGACCAGACGAGCTACCAGTGCCAGCTCTATTCTTAGCTTCATAATGCGCCCTAATCGAAATATATCTCTTTGCTATCTCACAAGCTAGGCTACTAGCTTGATGATTACACTTAAACAATAGCATGATGTTGAATCTCAGCAACTTCTCCATGGTGGCAATTAGTGCTAACTTGGGAAAGTTTTTCACCAATCCAGCACTACTAAGCAACACTCTTATCGCTTTCTAGCCATGGTTGCAAACCTCAGTCACCACAGACGAAGACAAAGTCAAGCCACCACGATTCTTAACTGTGATTAGGGAATTCGTTGCTTGGTTTACATCATAGTTGGTAACATCCACGATGCTAGTGAAACAATCATTACACTTCAGCTTTGGTGACCTAGCCAGCTACATAGCCAGCTGTAAAATAATCATTCTGTCTCATTTTTGACTTAAGACATACTTGCATACTCATCATATTTAGTCATGTTTAGTTCAGCAAGATATTAGTCTATTTACCTAGCCAGGGTCTGGCTCTTTGAGTGGGTGAGCTATTTGCCCCCCTCCTTTCCCCCTTCTCTCTTTTTCCCTTCTCACTTCTTCTTTGGAGAAGGGGAAAAGAGAGAATGGGGATAGGAGAGGGTGGCAAATAAAGCCCTGATGGCTCATGATTTGTGTGCAACAATTCATAGCTTTTTTAGTTTTAATCTATGGTGGTTATCAGATTTTATCACATAATTGCTTTAGTTTATTGGATTATGTATCCAAGAAGGTTTTTATGTGAAAATAAATGTAATTTTGTCACATTCTCCTGATGAGCTCCATTGTTATCAACAGTGCAGTCAAGCATGAGGTACAATACAATGACGTTACGTCAAGCTATTTAAGTCTGACAAGGCAACCGATGGGAATAGTTATAATTGGCCAATCTAGGTTTATATATCTATGTAAATTACTCATCCTATGCTATTTATAAAAGGCTGGCACGAGATGTTTGGACTAGTGCCAAATTCAGTAGCCTTATGGTAATGTAAAACTTAGTAAAAGGCCACTTTGGTATGGTAAAAGGGAATCTACAACAAGACTGTTGTTTAGTTAGAGTTTCTATTCCAAATTCTGCTTCAGTGAGGGCACTACTTACTTTAGACAATGGTTTGATAATTTCCTTTGGTGATTTAACCTGAGGTTTCGTATAAGCAGCGACGACTTTGTTGGGACGAGACAGTGCTGCCCGTATCCTCAGATCAAGGCTGCTTAACTCACTCTCCGCCTCTGAGGGCTCATCATCACTTGTTACTGTGTACAGATATAAATACATATCTAAACACCTTGTGTGAGGATATTGAAAAGTCCAAGTTCACTCACACCTTGTCTTAAAGGTCAGCTTACACCACTGACGAAATGCAAAAAATAATAAAAATATAAAGCTAAGACAACAAGCTTCAATTTGATGCAATTTCTCACTTTGTAGACCTACACAGTCCAGAGATATAATACATTGACTGAGATCCTTGCTTGGCGCGCTTAGATTCAAGTGAAAGTGCGATTATGATGTCTATAGTACTTATCGCTTCAGCAAAGACACTGACATTATAGATTTCTACCGCTGCAACTTGAACCAAATGGCCGACATCAATAAAGTGCGAGACAAACTAGTTACGTAATTTCAGCAATAATTTTCTTCTGAGAGTTTCAATCGCAATAAAGTTTTGTCAACTTTAATCTTGAAACATCCCAACAGTCAGATCAACCTCTAACATCAAAACCAATCGTAAATTATAGAACCTGAGGCTATCCGCCATACACACCTTCCACAGGATGCAATTGACATGCTCAATTAATCAATTTATCAATGGTCATGATCAAAAGTATGATCATCTTAATGATTTATTGATCTATTTTTGATTTATTGGTGAATCCACTGATAAGTAAGTGTAAGTATTTCTGTATGTTCATCTTTAAAAGAAGTATGACAAAAGCTTTCACAATTTTGAAGGAGCGACAACTTTTCATCTTCCAATCAAGATTTAACCCACCCGTTGCAAAGTGTTGTGTTCTTAACTCTTTCACTACTGCATTAAATTCGTATTTTTGACCAAATCAATTCGGACGGATTTTCAAAAAATCGATATGCCGCCCATATTTAAGCAATATCTCGAGAATCAACACAGATATTGTTTTACTGTAAAATGCATCTTATTCAGAACAAAATTCTTTACAATGTAAGTACAAAATTATTTAGTGAATCCCACTCTTGCAAAATTTCTGACGCTTTCTTTGCGTTGCACGAACGCAGTGTGTCTCTGACTGCAATGACAATAGCTATTTAGTTTTCCCATTTTAAAAAATAATTAGAAATGGAATTGCAGAGCAAAACGATTTTCGATTGGTTGCACGTGATTGGCAACATGGTTGTTTTGTGGGAGACAAACTTTGATTGGTCTAGCTAATGTGTGGGCTTCGTAATGGAAAAAAAATTGAAACCCTATTAATAAGCCGATACATCGGCTTACGGTCTGTACTTCTATTACCATAAAAGCCGATGCATCAGCTTACGGTAGCGAAAGAGTCAAATGATATAATCTCATAGCAGACAAGGGCCATGGCTCATGAGCCCAGATAGGAAAAGAGGAGCTATCTGCTTCTATATTTATATTTCAAGCTGAACATAAAGTATTAAACATTGCTTGGTTTCATTACAAGTCGAAACAGTTTCACGTGAAGCATGGCTGCACTTCAAAATGCTTTATATTATTGCCATAGCAACATAACAAGATCTACAGCTATCATAACATTCTTAGAATCTCTAACAATTGACAGCTAAAGTAAATGAGATTAGCCGAATTTTGACTGACATCAACTGTCTTTGATCTTTTATTGATCGTTGGAATGAATACAAATTGCTCACGAGTACATTACTCCAAATTTAAGTGTAGTTGTCTTTCCCATGAATGATTTCACACCTTACATTGACCACTTGACTAGTCATACTCTCTCAACACACAGGCGAGTATGTTTATAAAAAAATTTAATGTCAGTTTAGATAAAATGGGCGCGTAAGAACATACAATTTTTGCAAAAGTTTTATAGAATTTTTTTAATATTTAATCAAAAAAAGATAATGCTATGAAAGAATGAAAAAGTTAAAAACATCAAAAGAGAAAGTCCAATCAAATCATTCCTTATTAAAAGCATCAAGAGGTTGACAGACCATTAACCCGATCTTTTGTGATTGGCTTGCCGCGATTTATATTGTATGTATAACTTTTTATTGACATTAGTTTCATCAACAAAATGATGTTTTTCGTTACATCGTTACACGCTAAAACAAAAATGAGAAGACAGAAATTAGGATTTATTGAGCGTGTTGAAAAAAGGTGTCTTAAAAGTTGGTAATCTAATACTGTAGTAGTGTGGAGGAGTCAGGATAGTTGTTAGTCTAATAGTATTGTGGAGGAGTAGGGATAGTAAATTCAACATCGTAGCAACAGAAAGTTTATAAGCTGAAACATATAATATATGTAGTATGTTGGTGTCCCGAAGTGGAAAACAATGTTTTTCATATCTTTGGAAAGATAAATACAAATATGCTGGGCATAGTTTGCGCAAAATTTTGAAACCAGTTACACAAATGGAAAGACGAGCAAAAGCAATATTAACATATTAAAAATATCAAAATAAAAATAACCAGTTATCTGATGCCAAAGCTCTCTGTTACCAAGATAACTATGCTAAACATGGAGAATGCATAGTCAAATAAATGTCTACTAACCAGTGCTGTGAGAGTGTGTGGAATCTTCTTGGGTGGTCTGAGTGCAGTAATCCTCAGTCGCAGACTCGGACTCTGTTTCCTCTGCCAACGAAATGACATATCGGTCTAACAGTTTGATAAGCGGTCATCGTAATTATGGGACCACCGAATAATCTTTTGAGTTCTTTGTCATTTTTGGCACAAACTCACTTTATTATCTCAGACCATACGTACTATTAATAGATATTTGAGAAGTAATTTTTATAGACACTCCGTCTGCTACTAAGGGTTACTCTAGACAAATATAATCAAATTATTATGCACTCATTCTATCGTATCCTGCGATTGACGATAGGCGCTGGCCAACTAAATATTGAGATGTTACTAATACTCCCAAGGCTACCAATTTACTCCCTTATATTTATACTAGTTGAATGCCCAGCATCGCCCAAGTAATAAAAAGTCTTTGTACAGAAAATTTACTTTTATTTAACATATACAACATTTACCACTCTAACTTTTAAACTTGATATCATGAGAAGTGTTTTTGTGCAGTTTAAATAGTTTAAACTGTCTTAAATAGTCTAAATTCAAATGAATTAAGAGAAAAAATAAAACAACTGTAAAGGTTTTCAAACTTCTTCAAACAACTGTAACTTTCAAATTTCATATCATGAAAAAAGTGTTTCGTTGAAATAAATCAGGAGGAAAAATAAAACTCTCAAAGTGTCTAAATGTAAATGTGAAATCATTAGCATGTAATGGCTAAATAGATATATGTATGTAAATAGATGTATGTATGGGAATATATGTATGTTAAAAAGCCTTAATAAGTTTGGCCAATTTTGTCAACCGTTACGGATATAAACTTAGTTTTTTATTAGATTATTTGTCATAATGTGGAGATACTGCTATGTTACACCATAACCAGAATAAACAAGCCAATATATGTTGATATTAGATATTTATGTGTAGATCATTCTTAGCTTTTATCCAAAATGCGTAATACCATTGCACATCTGGTTAATACTTAACAAACAGTGAATTAATAACAAATGATGTGTTTATTTTAGGTGATCCAATAACTACGATCACCACTGTAAGTGTCTCAATACACTTACAACTTTTACACAGCTCTATATAATCACACTTACCTTAGCATATCTAGGCACTGCATAGCTGTATCTACTAGCAATGTCACCTAGAACATTGCATATCTCACCTACCGTTTGGTGACAGTTCAAACCTATAGACTGTGTACCTGGACTACAAAAAGAATTCTACCTACCAGCTGAAAAAAACGAACTCTATTATATATTTGCAGACGAGCAAAGCATTACTAAAGTACCATTACCACTGCTAGACTATCTTTGCTGCTGCAACTCAGCTTTTTGGGCTAATAAGTCACTAATGTCAAAATTTAAAAGAAAAGATTAATAAAAAAAATTAATTGATTTACTAAAAAAAGATTTAAAAAATATAAAAAAGATATAAAAAATTTTTTATGAGAAATAATAAAAAATTTTCTAACATTATAGATTTTTGTTGTTGTTTTAGGTAATACGACTGCCAGGATGTTTCAATATTAAAATTGATGCAATAGCCAATATCAATACCAAGAATGACAAACAGGAAGTGCGACTATTGACACAATTTTTGGAAAAGTCTTTTTCTTCTGAGCGATTTAACTGTGATCAAGTTTTGTCAGTTTTAAGCCTCAAAACATCCTGGCAGTCAGATCACCTCAAAAACCAAAAACAATCACAAATTATAGAAAAATACTGATACTTTCTGATAAAATCCATTCAAATCTTGTGAAAGTTCAAGTATCTTGACTGCTGGCATCTTTAAATCCTTCATACTTTTAACTCTTTTTTATATGCGTCAAACATAACCCTTCAAACCCTGGCCGTCCTCATCCTTGGATATAAGTCTCTCTATGCAATTCGTTGTAAAGTAGGACGTTTGGAAACGTTTATTACATATATCTAAATTTGCTCATAAGCATATAATAATTGGTGAAACAAGTCTAATAACGCATTGCAAATGTCACCAAATGAAGTTTTTAAAAAATTTGCATTGTTTTAGGCTAAAACCATAAAAATTCATATGATTTTAACAAGTTCTGAAAATATTCGCCGTATCGTCATCAAGCGCACGTTCATCATCGCTTTCTGACTCAAAATCATCAGCAAAATTTTAGTTACTATCACATAATGTTTTGTAAGTTTATTTTTAACAGTTCCAAAATGCTGATAGAGAACAGAACAAAACTTCTTCACTTACCTCGCACTGGCTCTCGTGAGCTGTATCCATATGGCAGCTTCTGAACAGGTGAAACCGCCACGTCTCTCGGCGAGAAAGAGTTGTTCAGGAGACCACCATAACTACTTCCAACCCTGCTATTCGACCTTGACATTGAGTTCTCAAGATCCGCCTGTAGCATGCTCATCTTAGCCATAAGTTGGGCGGTCGTTTGTGCCAGACTCAGTATCCGCGCGGACTTGGTCCTAGAATCGAGTTATCTAGCATGTAATCAATTATTTTACACCGGTTATTTTTATTCAACAGAAATAAAAGCAAATTTTAACTCGCAACAAAAAGACCTGTAAGATTTTAATTTAAGCGTATTTTAATCGAATAACATTTAACAATTTAGCTAAAATATCTTCTCCAACCCTAGAAACAATGCTAGTCTATATTTATATGCGTTTTGGAGATGTAATTGCAGCGATCATCCTCACAGCAATGTTATTATGACAATATGTTCATACAGCCTAGACAAGCATATTTTAAATGTTGACATTTATGTTAGTTGTTCAGGTCCCTCCCAATGGTGATCGAACAACTTGCAGTTCATGGTTTCCTATTGACCTTATTAAATAAAATGGATAAATGCCCCAATGGCCCAACATTCGAACAAATACAATGAATTTCTGCCAATATTTGTGGCTTTTCATTTCATGACTATTTCATAAAAACATAAAAGCCCGTGCACGCTATCGCTCAAATAAACAATTAGCTGTGCGATGGACTACAATGATGGGCTGCTACAACGTCATTTTGCCGAGGACCAGCCAATGTAATCGTTGCTAGTGACGATGCGATGGACTTTGAACATGTTAAACTTTGACACAGATGATAGCAACTGCCAGCGTCTTGATTGGATGTTTGTGGATGGCATCAGATTCAATTTCAACAGTTGTGAAGATCGATGTCGATGTCATTCGGCAGCTTTGCTGAGAACTGTGCTTGTGATGAACTACATAATCAGATAATTAAATGATAACAAAAGGCCCCCCATATCAGGAATGCAATTTTGTAATTTTTATGGGTTGTTGGTTAGGGGGTCACCAACAGTTAATCGCTCATAGTGTGTACACCTTATCATTGGTGATGACGTCAAAATAGCTAATCATTGCGGTACACCGCACAGCTAAACGTTGAGTTGAGTGATATTGTGCATGAGCCTTAAAGATGATCCTAAAAGTGCAGAGTGGAACAACTGTGGTGAAAATAGACCAATGACGTCAGATTCCCTCATTCATGTCCCTGATCTAGTTTGTTCGCTTCTGCTAGTAGTTACTAAAGCATGTTACACGTATGAACTGCCAAATAAATAATTTTCATTTCGATTAATTGTAAATACAAGCATAAGACAATTAGAAACCGGATCAACAGAAACAAGACTGATAAAAAAGCAGACAGTCCGGAACCAAACGATCAGGAGCCAGAAGATCAGAAACCAGATGATCAGGCATCCGTTAGTCAGGAAACCGATGAGGAGGAACAGTACGATCAGGAATTAAACGATCAAGAAAACAATTTGAGAAACAGACGAACAGAAAACAAGCAATCAAAAACAAGATGATCATGAACCAGACATCAGGCACCAGGTGTCTGGTTCCTGATGTCTGGTTCATGCTAGAGTTTCACCAAAATGTTTTTCGTACCTCTGCTGCAGAGAAGGTGAACTCCGTCTATTTTCACTTGAAGTTGTAGTAGTATCCAAGCTACACAATTGGTCAATCTGTTTCAGAGGAGTTCCCTGAGCCTGAATCTGACGAGCTGATTGGTTACGCTGCTTCGCGGCCTGAACTAGCTGCTCGATCTCTTCTTCAACGGCCCTGGTGCGAGCGAGCAAAGGAGATCCTCGCACTGACCTTGGAGTGCTGGACTTGCTGCTAGGGCTACAAATAACAAGCAGTGTACTCGAACCAATAATGAGCAATTTTTGATGCTTTAATAGCAGTAAATCATGTTGAGTGGTCTTAAAAATTTTAAAATTAGCTTCATTAAGATGTATAAAAAATACAAATTAAATACAAATACAAAAAAATACAAGTTGTTTTACACAGCTATTGCTTAGACCAAATTTCCTGACATTTTCCAAGTATACAGATGTACCATTAATGAAATAATAGCATTTATGTGGGTTGACAAAAGACAGTACCCTTACTGCAGGAGTTTGTGCACTCTATACAATGTCTCATAAAATTTTCTTGCTTTTTTTTCGGAGTAAACAGAAAATAGCTGTTCAATTCAAAATTGTTATTTTATAACAAAGTTCTACTTTTGCATAAAATAGATGTGCCAGCGTTGAGAAATGGCCTTGACACAATTCGAATGGACTGAAAGCAAAAAATATTTAAAAATTCTGAGCCACATGACCTCTAATGAAACTCAATTCAACTTCCTGTATATCTGAAAAGCCAGTCATGCCAAGTCATAACTTCTTTTATTCTACAACTCAGAGCAGTCAAAAATTGAATGGGAGATACGAAACAAATAAACAAAGGTCATAGTGAAAGGTCATCCCATACCGAGAATGTTGTTTAGTTGGAGTTTCTGCCCGAAGATCTGCTTCAGTGAGGGTGCTATCACCCACCTCCCCATCCTCTTCTTCCTCATCCTCGTCAGTCTCACTTATAACAGACTCTTCTGGAGATTTCTGGTGTTTTTCAGGCGCAGCTAAGACAGAGCAAACCCAATATTGAGATCATAGAAATACCTTCTACAAAAAGGGAAGGCAACTTCCCCTCTCAACTACGATCATTAGCACTTCTAAAAAGTTAAACCTCAGTTGGCCAGTCAAGAACTTTACCAGCTAAACCTTAATATGAAGCTGGAGACTTTTACTGTTCTTGCACTGGAAGGTGATGAGTTAGAATTTTCAGCTGAAAAAGTGGGGAGAAATAATAGAATAATAAAAAACCTGAACTCGATCATTAAGAACACAAAAGATTATTGAGTCCCACAATTACGATTACCTCTTGTCAACATAGACCGATACCGATACTCATGATACGAAGTTTGACAGTTAAAATGGTAAATGCTATATATGTTGAACGAAAAGAAATTTTCAGTCCAAAGACCTTTTTATTACCCGGCAACGCCAGGCATTCACCTAGTATAAGTAAAAGGCTGTAAATTGGTGCCCTTTAAGCATTATCAACATCTAAATATTTAGTTTGTCAAGCTTTGTCGTTAATCACAAGATAAAATGGGTGTCCAATAAATATATATATATAATATTTTTCTACAATACCTTTAGTAGCAGACGGAGTGTCTACAAAACTTGCTTCTCAAATATCGATAGTGTCTATGGTCTGAGATAATAAAGAGAGTTTGTGCCAGAATTGACAAAGACCTACTTAGGTGGTCCCATAATTACTGTCACTGCTTATCAAACTGTTAGACGATATGTCGTTTTGTTGGCAGAGGAAACAGAGTCCAGTCTGCAACTGAAGATCACTGCACTCAGACCACCCAAGAAGATGCCACACACTCTCATACCACCTGTTCGTACACATTTTGAGAATGCCTTTTCCATGCTTAGGCTTGGTTATCTTGGTTACAGAGAGTTCAACCATCAGCTAAGTGGTTATTTCAATAACCCCTCAATGACTAGTTAATTTTGAATAATATTAATCTTGGCTTAAGCCGAGATATGCTAAACATCTCTTGAAAGATGGCGAGGATTGCTAATTACATAACAATAGCGCCTTCAAATTCAGTATCCCCTGACGGGCTTTGAGGAAAAAGTGTGACCTTCAAATTTCAATCACAGACTCTTTACAATTAAGTGTGCCATAACTGGCACAGCTCGGCTTTATTGACAGCGAATAAACCCACAAAACGATGCATAATCAAACAAAATAGACTACGAGCTTTAGGAATAGTTCATGTTTGTTGGCTACGATACTCAAATACCTATCTTATAACAAATCGCATATGGTGTACACCAAAAATGGTTCTATCAGAATGTTCAACAGATTATGCCATCAATTTATAGAGTAAATATCTCCGAAAGAGGATAACTCCAAGCTTATGAACACATGTAAACCTAAATGAATGCTTATGCCGTACCCTGTTCATCAACTGATACCATAGGGAATCTTAAAGTGACTGAATTTCTTTAGAAACGAGTCAACTTGACCTAGAAGGGATCTGAAGACAGGTGAACGTAAGGAGCTATCGCAATTAGACCTTTACCATGATTACAAATAGATTAGCCTGACACCAACGCATCGAAATTTCAGCCGGGTTGACTCAAACTAAATAGATCAGAGTTAACTAATAGTTGACCATAGCCAGTTTTATAGATTACTTAGCACAAAACTTTAGCAGATGTTATCAGAAAGTATCGGTATTTATATTTCTATATTTTGCGATTGTTTCTGGCGTTTGAGATGATCTGATTGACACGATGTTTCAAAAACAGAATTGACAAAACTTGATTACGATCAAAATGCTAACACCAAGTGAAAGTATGATTATGATGTCTATAGTTGCAAAAGGACTGACAGAATAAAGACACTTAAGGCTGCAACTTCAACACAATAACTGATATCAACTACAGCAACCTTAGCAACTAATGACACCATTCCACACGTATTTTTCTTTTGAGCGTTAGAACCGTGATCAAATCTTGAAACCTCCTGGCAGTCTTTGACTACCTCAAACATCGAAAACAATCACAAATGATAAAAAATATTGATACTTTTTGATACAATAAAAAAAAACTTTGTGTAAGCGAATCCTTAACTAAACTTACCAGCAAACTACTAGACTGCAATAAGTGACAGAGCGGACTACCTTATTCAGATCAACAGAACACAAAATGCCAATAGCCTACCAGCTTCTGTTGTCACCGTATAGCTCGTACTATTGACAACCGGAGTCCATACGCCATCCATGGCAGGAGCGACGTGTACACCTGGAGCTATTCCAGCTGTAAATGTAGAGTCTCTGGGAGCAGGAGCTACAATCGCAGACGGCTTTGTATACTTGTGAGCCACAACTCTCCTTGAGTGGTCTTGTAGCATCTATAAATAAATAATAAAAATATGTATGCCCGGTAAGTGAAAACGGACTGCTATGCGATGACGTCTCTAGCTTTATTATACTAAAAGGCAATTTTAAACCAGCAAAGTGAAGGAATGAGCAAAGTGAAGGAATGTAAGAAGGATAAGTTGGTTCATCTCTCAAAGAAGACAACTCCAATGGAGAGAAATACAGTCAACCTCGAATTACAATCATGCCAAATTGTAGTTTATTGAGGCATGTTTGCTGCGAGCATGGTTAGTTATTTCATCTCTAATTAGAAAAGACAACTCCAATTTGTAGCTGACTACACGCAAACCTCTACTCATGCATTTTAACATCAGAATTTCTGACATACAATGTAAAATTTGACACTCAACAGAAGTAATTTCAAAAATGGAATTTTTAAAATTTATAAAAATAACCTTTGAGTATCATAAGTGAAACTGAAAATGTATAATATAATGAACCATATTTTAGGCAAATTAGTTTAAACATAATCAAGTTTCCAGTTTAAATGAAAAACTTCTATTTGCATGCCACCTCTATTTAAAGGTCACCTCTAATAAAATGCCACTCTGGAACGGTTGAAAAACATGCGCCATGGCATTCAAATAGAGGTTTCGAGGAATAGAGGAATCGATTTACGACCACTTTTACGTATAAACATACACATAGCAGGGTTCCGAAGTACACTAACAACAGAAAAAAACTTTTTATTGATTAGCTAGCAGTAAATAGGGCGATTCCTGAGATGTATTTCATGTTTAATCAAATGGCTCGCAGATGAAGGGGAGTTTAAAAGACAAATGATTTTCTGGTGTTTATGAGACTGATTATCTGGAGCCAGAAAAGAGTTTTGAAACCAAATATTGAAACCTGGTGGAAGGCACGAAGCAGTGAAGTTTGAATGAAATCATCAGAAAAAGGTGGAAATGCATAACATTTACTCAGACTAACAGACACACAGATGGACTAACGGAAACACAGATAGACTAACGGAAACACAGATGGACTAACAGACACACAGATAGACTAACGGAAACACAGATGGACTAACGGAAACACAGATGGACTAACCGACAGACAATGACAAATTGGGATTTATTAATATAGATTATTATTGCTTCAAATTAATTTCAAATTAAGCGTTTTATAATTAAGCATACTGAATTTTCAGTGTTATAAATAACCTGAAACATTTATCCTTATAACGTTATCTGCTTCAGCATACAATTATTTTGACATAAAAAGTAGATCTAGGAAAGAATTTCGACTGAATGACTTGCGCCTATGATTTTCAGTGACCACAGCAGACATTTTCAAATTTAAAAGAGCGGCAATGAATCCAATTATTTGCTTTTAAAAAGCTTTGATATGTACAGCCCAACAAAAATGAGTGAGTAAGCTTTTACTGTTGTATACTGACTTGCGACAATGAAAATAAGAACAAAAATAACTGTTTCTGTACATTACAAGATAAGCGCAATTATTTCATATCAAGCGAAGAAAGTATGATTATCTGTAACCTTGAGCTTTTCCTTTTTAGCCCTCTCTTCCTCTTCCCGTTTCCTTTTCTCCTCTAGTTCCTGTTGTCTCTTCTCTCTCCTCTTCTTTATCATGAACCTGTACAACAAGGGAATACTTACAGTTTGTAATCAGCTTTCCCGAATCAGCTTCTAGCATGCATTAAACTATCGTTAAGGATCCACCATAGATACAAAATAACGTAAATGAGTAGCTATTAAAAATCTGAATGTGATACTAGAATGAGAAGACAAATCCTCATTCCTTGTTTTTAAGGTTGACAGATAGCTGAGAATCCCAACAATGTACTTGAGCACTGAATTATATGGCTGGTTTCACAGCAGCGACACTTGATGCAATAATAACGAAAATGGCGCAAATACAAAGAAATAATAATCTATATATATATATATTTCTCAAAGTCTGTCCGTGTGTTCGTCGGAAATCCGGCTATAGATCTTAAACCCTTGGAATAAATATTCCGTGCCGAAGAGGATTCGATCTCCGACCAAGCCATTCACCAGTCTGACGCCTTGACCACTAGACTACGGAAGTTGACTTGTTAGCCTGCCCATATAAGTCATTATATCAGAGCAATAGCTAACTGCTTTGCGTATGACGCGGATCATAGCATAACGTCACGAGAAGCTGTTTGCTCACATTATTAATAGCAATTATCAATAGCAAAACTCTCACTACTTCTCATTGTTTATAAGACAAAAAACTTCTCATGATATGTAGTTTGAAAGTTAGAATGGCAAATGTTGTTATATGTTAAATACAAATCAATTTTCTGTCCAAATTCTCTTCTATTACATGGGCAACGCTGGGTGGCACAGCTAGTTATTGTATAAATTAGAAATATAAATAATAAATAACACAAATCTTCACTATAATAAGAGCCGTGTGAGTCTGTCAAAAGCTACAGTTGGAGCTTGGGGAAAAGATTCCATATTAATGGATTTCACTTCATGACTTTCAGCGTGGCACACCTCTAACAACTACGCCAGCCAACAGCCTATTGGCATTTCAGAAAATAATTGTACACATAGTTAGAACATCTGACAATCTCCCATGGAGATCATGGCACAATAGACTGCCAGGGTACTAGTATATATAACAACATCAATAATTGCTGTCAGTATCAGTAATCAGTAAATGTTTAAGAAGATTGTGGTTACTTAATTCTCTTAAGTGATCAGATGGTTGATGTATTAATTCTCAACAGACAAAGAGATTGGCACAAGATTGACCAATCACGTGTCTGATCAGAAATTCACTTATCCTTGGCTGGCATACTTTTAAGAATGTCTCAACTAGACGGCAAACAACATGAACCTTCAGCTGTTTACCACTTCTCATATTATTTTGCTTTGCATATTTAATTTCCCCAAACAATCTATTTTTTTAAGAAATGAAGCCGCCTCCATACATGCCAATTGATTATCCTACGACGAAAACAGTGTTAAATCCATTGATCCAAACAGCTATGCTATTAAATGTTTAAAACCTAGGAAAATCCCTGAAGTGCAAAAAAAATTCATTTAAATTCAAACTATCTTTAATGTTTTTAAAGATAAACTTACACAAAATTTTAGCAGCTTTCATCAGAAAGTATCAGTATTTTCTGTCATTTCCGATTGTCTTTGATGTTTGAGGTGATCTGATTACCAGGTTTCTAGATTAAAATCGATAAAACTTGATCGTAATTGAAAGTCGAGCTTAAGATCGATATTGATCGTGATTAAGACATTTAGATCAATCGAAATTGCGAATATCTATAGTTGCAAAGAGACGGACAGAATAGAGATGCGTAAAGCTACAATTTGAATGCAATAGCTGATATCAACTCTAGCAACGACAACAACTAGTGACGTCATTTCGTAAGTTTTTTTCTTCATCGCATTTTAATCGTGACAAAGTTTTATCACCTTCAATCTTGAAACATTCTGACAGTCTGATCACCTCAAACATCAAAAACAATCGCAAATTATAGAAAAATACTGATACTTTCTGATAAAATTCACTAAAATGTTTTGCGAGTTCATCTTCAAAGTCTGTTCTAAGTGACCAATGCTGATAGGTCTGATGTAAGCAAAGCATCGTCTCGAGGCAGCGATGAGATGATACAGACAGCCAGTATTTTTGTATCATTTGCAATTACTTTTGATGTTTGAAGTGATCTCAATGCCAGGATATTCCAAGATCAAACTTGACAAAACCTGATCACGATTAATTGGTTAGATGTGGCTGACTGTCTCTCACGTTAATGATATTGGTTATTGCATTCGAGTTGCAGCGTTACGCGTCTCTACACTCTTTGCCGAAGTACAACCATAGATGTCACAATCAAACTTTCACTAGAATCTGAGCGTTTTACCTGTGATAAAGTTTTGTTGAATTTAATCATGAAACATCCTGACAGTCAGATCACCTCAAACATAAAAAAAATCTCAAATGATAAAAAATACTGATACTTTCGGATAAAATCTACACAAATTTTGTGTAAGCTCATCTTTACAGCTGAAAAGCCCTAATAATTCAGTAAAACTTATTTCAATAATATTTCCTCAACAATGTTCTAGCAGATTCCTCTTACTCTCTTATCACGAAGGAATCAAATTAAAATATTGAGAGTGACTCACTCTTTGACAGACTCAGCGTCATAGTGCCTCTGTTTGGGAATGCTTTCGGCTATGTCATGCTCTGCTGCTTTAGCTAAAGCCCTCTTCGGACGAGTTGACCTAACTTGGGAACGCGGCTCTAGTGTTCCTACAATGTGAAGAAACCAAAGCTATAACAAAGAACTCAACCGCATGCCAACTGCAGTGTCCGCCACTGAAACTCGCAGACATGCCAGCTGAAACTCACAGACATGTCAGCTGAAACTCAGACATGCCAGCTGAAACTCACAGACATGCCAACTGCAAGTCACAGTCACTTGCATTTTCACCTCAATATACTTAAGCAGTTCTGACAGGATTTTCCAAGTCTAAACTCAGTAAAACAGGCTTTTTAGTTGAAGAGCCCCAATAATATAAGTGCATGTTAATAGCAACAACAACATCCTGAGATAGAAAAGATTAGACAGGAAAGTCTAAACTTTGGACCCTAAAAGCATTCCAAAAACATTCAACAATCCAATAAGCAAGAAAGCACTGGGTGAAGCAATAAAGGCGACAACACTGGTTCCAAGTCTTTAACAAAGTAAGGGCAAGTACATACCCAGTGTCAACTAGTACAGTGCATACTACTGTCTACTATAGTTTCTACTAGTTTGTAACAGTTTCTACTATTTTTTACCAGTTTCTACTGGCTTCTACTGGTATATTATTGGCGAAACTGGTACAAACTAGTTTGTACCAGTCTCTACTAGGTTCTACTAATAAAATAATCACTACCTAGCCACAAACTCCGCCTAGTGACTTTGAAACACACTCATATAACCTGAAAGTTTGTCTGCTATAACCATCGTAATAAAATGCAAAACTCAAACAAATTACGTATTTCAAATAAAATTATTTTGCACTAAAACAATGAGTGACAGGAAAACCAATAACACATTTATTAATCACGTCATACACACCAGCATGTGGTTCTGGCTCAGGGTGCCTAAGTTCCATCAAAACCTGCTGAGCTGAAGAAGGCAGCGGAGAGGGACTGTCTACCCTGAACCGCTCTCCCGATTGAGTAGATCTTACAGACTTCTCCGATCTAGCTGTACTAGGCTGGGAGTCGTCAGAACCTAGGAGTAAACAAGAAAGGAAACACTTACAGTAGCTCTTCCACCGAAAGAACTATATTCAAACATTCAAAGAGTGATGTAAAGAAATACTAAGATCCAAATAATAGATTACTGTAATGCTAATCACTGTATACCAACAGCATACAGTAATCCCTTGCTGCTTCCTGGTTCCCTTTTTGTGGCTTTAGTAAAAATACTCCTTAAAAAATACCGAAAATTAGTAAAAATAAAACATAGAATACATGAATCTCTCTCATACTCTGGTCGAGTGAGACCTCCGCACGCATCATTATGATAGCAGCTGTCCCAGTTCACTAGATTCCTGTTACATTTTGCGAAGTGCAAAGCGCTTGTAACACCGTTCATGGTGTCTCTTAAACAACCTTGACCCTCAAAATCATCTAATAAGCCTATAAAAATGGGAAAATTCTTCTGATTATGAAAATGTGACTTCATTAGATACGAGCATATTAGTTTCTATTTCACAGATTTTCACTTATTGTGGGAGTCGTCAGTCCCCAGTAACCCAGTAATGGAGTCGTCAGTCTCGCGAAAAGATCAATTACAGTGAACCCCAATGCTGATTGACCACAAAACAATAGATTACTGTAGTTTCTAAAACCTGAAACTTACTTTGCATCAATCACTAAAAATTATTTCAGAACCGCACTGAAATCTTATTCTAGAACATTCTTCAATTGCCGATGCTCAAAAGTGATTTAAAATGGCTAATGAACCTTCCCTTACTCGCCGTGAGTCTTGAGTGGCAGGTTTCATGCTCAAGCTGATGTCTAAAGTGTCATGAAAATTATATTAGAGTAGAAAAATAAATTTTGTTCTGAAACCCATGCTGTCGGCAATGACCTCATTTTTCTCAGTCAAAAACAAAAGCAAAGTTGATCAAAAGCAAAGTCAGTCACTCTGTACCTGCCGTCACGGCAGGTACAGAGTGACTGACGAACCTGATTGCTTTTTGCTAGTAGCTATGAAATGGTGAACCAGCCTCTATCTATAGCAGGGTTGACACAAGTCACAATCTTGTTGTTTTTGGCATGTTTTTGTAAAAGTCAGTGTTTTTTAATTAACAATTTCATTTTGATGTGTTTATAAGAAACCTGTGCAGACTATATGTCATGAATTAGCAAAAGTGATGAAGATAATTGACTGGATGTGTAGTACAGCACTACAGAAGGACCTTTGAAGTTAGGACCTATGAGTTTATTTAAAAATCCACAAATCAAGATTAATTGAGGCAGCAACTGTAACTGGTAATTTCTCTTCCCTATTCCATTTAATACATGACATTTTAATATCATACTTAGATCAATTTTCAAATTAGTCAGTTTCTTGACAAAAATCATGTTTAGATGGTGCTTTAACAAGCTTATGAACACTCCTCTCTCATGAATTAGCAAATGTGATGGAGATAATTGACTGCATGTGTAGTACAATTCTACAGAAGTACATTCGAGTGAGGACCGATCAGCTTATTTAGTAAACCTCGAAGAGGATTAATTGTGAGGCAGCAACTGTAACTGTAAGTTTTCTCTCACTGCTCCATTTAATAATAATGATATCATACTCTTCCCAGCAACCGGCTCGAGTGCGAGCATTGAAACTTATTCTCAACCTTTGGTTTCGTTAAAAAAGTAAGAAACTGTTATTTATATTCGGGTGTAAGTCAATAATACCGAAAAATGGGTTTGGTATTATTGACTTATTATTTATTATTATTTGTTGCATCATTATTTTACTTATTATTTGCAGTCTGATGTGCAATGCTATACACAGACGATTTGCATGAACAAAAATGAGCAAAATAAATCAAACTTATCAAAAAAAATCATAAATATCAGTTTTCAAAAAATCTTGATTTTCCCAATCCTAGATGATTGACTGTCTATCCAAAGATTTTAAAAGACCATTTCTAATTAAATCATCAATTTTATAATTAAAAGTTGATGGTGTAATTCGCCTAGCATTGTTTAACACCTTTGAAGAAATATCATCACTAGGCATTCATCATGCTATCCTCTTTTCTACATAAATAAAGCCCTTTTACACAGAATACTCACTCAATTAAGTATAGATAAAACCAAATTTATCCCATCCAATCTTAAGGATCGCTTTGAAAATACTTGAAAAATAAACGTCTGCGTGATGTGGTTGTGATCACAAATGTCGAGCAGTCAGTCAGCTAAAACCGACGTAAAAACCGACGTAAAAACCGACGTAAAATACACCTAAAAACCGACGTCGAGCTTGACTCAAGACACTTGACCAAAGAAAAAGATCCCTTCTACAAAAATATCTCACATACCCCAATAGTATTTATAATCACAAAAGATTTCTTACCTTTGAAATGATTTTGATTTCTATTTTTATCTTTTAGTTCATTGTGTAACATTTAAAATAATCATTTGCTTTTATACGTAGCATTTTAATCATTTTGTTGCAGAGTATGTACCGAAGAGAGATTTTCGTCAAAAGTTGAAATCAAATTGTGTGGCATATTTTTATTTTTTATTACACATATTATTATTATGTGACACCTCGAAAATGTGTTCGGTACCATTTATTTATCTTCTCATTTTTGTCTCCGTCATGAAAAATGAAATGAATGCCTCCGTAATTAAAAACACCCAATTGTTAATGATTTACTAATAATCAGTTTTTAATAATAATAATTCAATACTAATAATAAATTTTCTTTTAATAAAACAGTTATACATACGCTAGAAAGATGCACAAATAACCAGAGAACAACTTACTAACTTCAGCTTCCATTTAAATAAGTCTAAAATCTCAAAGAAACCTGTTGGTTTTCAATAATGCTACTAGATAAAAGACGACGCTTACCGTCTCGGGTTACGATAGGACCTGGTCTCTGCTTTATTTCTCTTCTCACTATAGCCATGCCCTTTCGCCAGCTGTCCGGTCGGATCACTTCCTGGCTGACTTTCCTTCCTCCTCCTCTCCCCGAGCTCATCGAACGACCTTTACCCGGCGTTTTATCAACCCACTTAGCTGCTGTTGTCACTCTGGAGCCATCCGCTGATTTGCTTCTAGCAGCTGTCAGCATGACCAGACCAGATTGTAAGTGGAAAAACAATGAGATGAATAGCCAACTATGCATCACTTGATATTTACGGATTTATAAAATTTGTAAAAATAGTGGAAACAGAACGACTTAATATTCACTGTAATGCCATGTTTCAAAAATATGCTTAATAGAAGTTGTCATTCCTTTGAAGAAGCACTTGCAGACATCTTTCCGTGCTATCAAGTTCATTTGTAAACCAGATGATACGACCTAGATATAAGCATGATGTTAACGACATGGTAGGAACACATGCTAATCAATTAGAGAGCCTATTCATCAATGAAGTTAAACAATTTTGTGTTGACATTGACAGCAACTCCATTTTAGTTATTTTTATAAATGTTAAGATTTTCAGAGTAATTGAATGTTGCATCAACAGTTTCAAATTAAAACTGAATTTCAATTTTTCACCACATTTAGCCTATATGAATGGCACAATAGCAATTACAATCTTTATTAATACATGTCTGTCTAAAGCCATAGTTGGAGTTTGGAAAAAAGATTACATTTTGGGGGATTCGAACTCACAACATTTAGTTAGACGGACAACACTGTAACACCTGTGCTAATCGACCACCTGCTAGAACTTACGAATAATTGTGCAGGTAGCTATTCTTTGTGATTTATTAACACATCTGATGATCTCTTACAGCACCCTCGACTGCCAGGGTACTCGTTTTGAAATAAAACTGGATATCGCTGCCGATAATTTAAGCCATGAATACAATGAGTCCATTTTTCCAAACCTAATTTAACATCAACAAAACAGTTCAGAGCTTCAACACGATATCAGCATCCAAATTCTAACCTGTAACTGAGGAGGCAGTTGCTTTCGCGCTCGGCCGTTTCGGTGGTGCCCTGGTCTTATTCGGTACTTCTGGTGCAGTGGCCACCTTCCTTTTGATTGGTCGAACAACGACAGACTCGAGAGAGCTGTTCAACTGAACGACATCTTCTTCAGTATGAGATGACTTCACCTAAAAAGGACGACATATTTGTCAAAGAAAAAAAAAACACTGTCATGTAACCATATCAATGCTACGCTGGGTTACAAAAAAAGCTGATGCCAACATGTGACAATATTTGACATGTGACAATATGTGACATGTGACACGTACCAACTTCACAGGGTCTTCTTTTTCCCCAACTTCAGCAGCATTGTTATTGCTGTTTGCTGATTGGCTGACTTGTTGATCACGTGACCGTACCTGATGTTCTCTCTCGCGTTGTTTCGCAATACGAGCACGCACCCCAGGAAATGGTTCTCGTTCTGCAAGACAAGTTAGATGTCAACAGCCGTCAGCGGGTAAAATGCAACAAAGGCAGCAAGGTTAAGTACATTTCAAAATTTTATATCCCAAACTGTGAATTTTTGCACCATATCTTTAGTCAGTGTTACAATAAAACCAATTGAAAAAGGTTTCATCTTATACTGCATCTATATTACAAGTGGCCATTGTCCGTCGGTCTGTCCGTCCGTTTTTTATATCACGATGCCATCTTTCTTCACTCATTCTGAGTGGTAAAGTGTAAATATTCTCCAAAACAATTTTTCGGTTATAACATAATCTTTACTATAATACGAGCCGTGTCTATCTGAAGTGATGCTAAAGACGTTGGGAAAAAAAATTGTGCCATGCCAGAATTAAACTCAAATATTCCGAACCAATGGCAAGCGAGCTGTCAGTACACCACTTGACCACCTTTTATATATCTAGGAATAATTATGCACATACTTATTACACATTACACATGCGCAGGAGATTACCAGCATACTAGTTACCATAACGTATAATGCTTGTGATCGTTAGGCCTGATGCTAATCCAAGCATATCTAGAGAAAAATACTATAAAATTTCAACATAAAACATGAAAAACTAGCTGCAAGACTGGAAATCGGAGAAAGATGCATACCATTTAGACTGATGTTCTTCAATGTACGCTGTCGCTTTTCAGACCTGCCACTCGTGGGTGGGCTCTGAGCCCCCTGTTTCGTATCTTCATCCCTGGACTCGAGGCTACCATTTAGGCCATTGAAAGGGAAATCTAGCCTCGGTACTGTTGGTATCACTGTATCTACGCTACGGTGAGACTTCCTTTCGGGACTCCTAAGCAGCTTAACTGGATCTGGGTCAGCATCATTCAAGTATTGAACCGTGTTTTCTGTGAAATAGGAGCTTTGATATACAGCCGAATCTCTACTTACGATCACCTCAACCCAATGGTTAAGAAGCATGGTATGTCAATTGCATGCGTAAGAAGTTGTCTCATCCCTCAATATAGAAGACAACCGCAACATATGGCTGTGCATGACATCAATTTGATGGAAAACTAAAATCCTCATCTACAACATTGTTACTCAATGTAAAATCTAATAAAATATCCATCATTTTTTTTACGTCATCAAGCTGTTTGCACATGTGCTCAGTCACGAAAAAGCCACCATATTTGTAGAAAACTATCGTTTTTCTTTTATTTAATAATACTTTTTGGTGTTGTTTTGATAATATAATAAAAAAATTGCAAACAAAAGTATCGTTTTCAAAAATTCATTGCAAAAGGTTCGTGTTTTTAACAATAAAATTGTCTATAAAGATGGCCGACAACGATAAGATGGCGTAGCGAAAAAACGAAGGATTGTTTGGGTTCATCTTCAAGGACATGAATATCCTTGTTGCATGTGAAAGAGCACTCTTGAGTTTGAGAGTTTAAGAGAAGTTAAAAAACAAGTATTTTTGGCGACCTAATGGAAGGCATGGAGCATATGTATGTGTGAAGTTTGGATGAAATTAGGCAAAAGTGGAAACACAGGCTAACAAACAGACAGACGATGACAAACTTGGAGCCTATTATTGAGGATGCTCGCAGTGTAAAATCAATAAACCAAGTTGCAGTGTATTACTATCAAAACATCTGCTCCGATATACCACACTTTACCTTGTTTGATTATGCCTCTTGCCAAAACAATTACTAGTTTTCCGTCTGTCGCCGTAGAACAAGGGACTTTGTTTGATCAAAACAAAAATTCTTACATAGATTTATGGTGCATATAACAACATAATTTGTTGATTCTGAAGGTGGGTTACGACAAATTATTAACAGACCAAATTAAATTTAACAAATTAAATTGACATAAACAAGAACCACCGATAAAGAACAACGGTCGATGTTCACAAAAGACAATCGAATAACTCTTGAAAAATAGCTAGTAACGCTGGTTTACACTATATCGCCGTAAGTCAGCGTTTTTCTTTTGGCGTTCATCGTCAATTATGTGAGTCGATGGCATCAAGGAAGCATACATTGAGAAAGTTTGCAGCTGACAAACTTTCCTAATACTTCGCCGAGCATCGACGACCGCTTTTCAAATGTGAACCATTTCGGCGATGGTAATTCGCGGTCGCGGATAGCGTGATTTATTCCTATCTGTTCATGCTAGTCGCTGCAGGACTAGTTTTGATTCCAGCACGCGAAAACAAAGTTCCTTCGCAAAAAATCAAAAAGGTAAATGAAAACACTACGTCCCGGAGTATTTCCTGATGCAAACACGGATGGGTTTGTGAGAATGTGAACATGGTTATCATAGACGATCACCGAAGTATTGTGGAATCAACGCCGAGACACGGCGATATAGTGTGACCCGGCCTGTAGATATCCGTTTACATCATGTGAGGCGCTGCATCCGCATGCTTTGACTACGGAACAATGTAGTCATGGCTTTATAAACTGACCAAATAATATCAATAGTCAATAACAAAGAGATTATATAACTTTCTAAATACGACTCATTCAATTCTATCAGTATGTTTTGAAAGTACCGATTATGTGGATTTGGAATTGCGGGCATGTGGAGTTACTGCATAATAAGGGTTTCAATGTACATTGAAATGTTGGGAATGGACGCGGAGCCTTTGTCAAAAATGATAAGGATTTCTAGAAAAGAGGTCATAGCGGTGCGCGCCTGTCTCATTTAGCTTTCTTGGTGATTAATAACTGTGTAAAATATAACTCAAAAGTTGTCTTCTGAGCTAAAGACCGGGAACTGCTCAAATCGAAATAGGAGTGACTTAAGTGTGGAAATGTTTGAAATGGAATAGGTTGTGAGGCTTTTTCTTACACATCATTGCAAATGCCATTTCCATACTTTGCAAGCATAAAACATTTGATAAAGATATTTGAGAAACAAAAAAACAAATTTCCACCGTTACTATCATGGGGACAAACTTGTTGTGGATTAAACATACTCCTGGAAACATACACTATGTTTTCAAGACCCGCATGATGCGCATCTTGCGGGTTTGGAGTCGTGCGCAAGTTGCTTTACCGTGCGAATTAAGTGTTTCTATAGACATCCACATGATACGGATTGCCTCCGACGCCTTGTTGAAAAAAAGGTAAGGAATTGTACGCTATAAGTTAATAATTAGCACCACACGTGTTAGCTAGGCAAACACATGAAACTCTATCAAGAAAGGACAACGAAGTATTGAAAATGTTTAAAATTGAATAGCTGGAGCGATATTTTAATGTACATCATTGGCAAGTGCTGTTTCCATTATTCACAATCATCATGGATCCGATAAAGTTCTGCGAATTGCAAAACTCGCTTAGCTTGCGGATTTTTGTTGATTCCATGATGCGGTTAACTTGTGGATTGGCTCAAATTTGAGCATCATGCTCGTCATGGAAACACAGTGTATGTAAACCTCTTCACTACACAACCAAATCACAATGTCATAAAACTTTTAATTTAAACAAGTTGAACTTCCAAGAAGAAAATGGTCGCACTTGAAGATGGTAAAATGAGTAAAGCTTTGCAGTATGTTCTTTGTTGAAGTACCAACTTGCTGTTTTGCTTCAATTCAGTGTTTTTAATTCTATTAACAGGTTTGATTTAATTAATAAAAATGGCTTCAAACCTCTGCAGAAGATTATCAAATACAAACGAGTATGACCTTGAGCCAAGAATCAACCAACTGGAATGCCCCACACATCCCAACGGTCAACCAAACGAGCCCAATAAAATATTTCATAGTAAAATGTGAACCTTAAAATCCGTTTCACTGGCAGCAAGTTTAAAATATTTTGAAAAAGTTCAATTTTGAAGTTAAAAGTGTTTTGAAAAGTTCAAAGTCCTGAAAACAAGTCCGCTACAAGAAGAAGAGAACATAACAGGAAGTAGTACCTGAGCAACTGTCATATTCATAGAGTTGGTCCTCCATGTGAGCTGAAACTGGGCCAGTGTCAACATAATTCTCTGCAATGAAGCAAAACTCAATTTAAAGCACAAGTTGAACGAATACTTATCAAGAATATTGTCACAAAGGCATCAAACTAGCGCTACAATCTGTTTCATCATGAACTGACACTATAGTTTTAGAGATAGTAGACCAATCTTATTATAAAACTGCATGTGTATAAGGAAGGTACTGGGATGAGTATAGTTCTCCAGAAATCAATTAATAAAGGCTGGTACACACTATATCGGAGTTGGCCTTTCGACGTTCATCATCGACTATGTGCACCGGAGACCGATAGCATCGACGAAACAAAGTGGATACGTCGGGAAAGTTTGCATCTGTCAAACTTTCACGATTTTCGCCGAGCATCGATGACCGCCTGTACAATGTGAATCATTTCGGCTATAGAAATTCGCGGATAGCTTGATTTATTTCCGTTTATGATAGTCGCTGCGGGACTAGCATTTATTTTATTCAAACATGCGAGAACAACAAGGTTTCTTTGCAAAAAATTTAAAAGAAAAATGAGAACACTACGTGACGAAGTATTTTCTGATGTAAACGCACATGGGTTTGTGATAGTGGCAACACTGTTCTCATCGATGATCACTGACATATTGTGGCATCAATGCCGAGATACAGCGATATAGTGTGAACCAGCTTTAGGTCAACATACAATATTTAGATCCTGGGAAATACAGTCAATAACTCAGGGGAGATGATTACAGGTATATCATATGATACGGTTATTATATTAATCTTCTCAGATCATAGTAATGGTGATGTACCTATACATACATGACCATTAATATGCAGATACTACAACATTAAGACAAAAAAACTTTTTTGAACTTGCAATAATTTTTCTACAAAATAACTCGGATAAATCAGAAAAATCCAAATCGTATTACAAATAAAAGGGTGAAGCTTTCCACAAGTAAATGTGGTACCCAGACAAAACAGACAGACATTTGGCTGACAAACGTTCAGTCTATTGGACATTTGGCTTAGTGGACACTTGAACTAATAGAAATTTTACTTAGCAAAAACTTGGCCTAGCGGAAACAAGCCAAAATGGACATTCAGCTTAATAGACATTCGGCCAAATGGATATTAAGATGAGGGACGTTTGATTAAAGAAGTGTAGTAACAGCCAGTACTTTGAAGTATATTGTGAGAAAAAATCGATAAAGGAAATAATTAAACATTAGTATATATTAAATAAAAAACAAAATCTAAACATTTTAAGACGATACAATCATAATGACAAACAGATAGAAGCTAGAATTTAATTATGTTACAATGTTACAACAGTATTAATGTTGCAGAAATATTATTTCTGCAATTTATTTTTAAAACTATTATTATCAAACAAATTCTTTAAATTAATAAATTATTTAAATAAACTTATTATATAAAACTTTTTTTTCTCATCAAAAATAAAGCGATCCAAGAATAGTTAACAACTTCAATGATGTAGCAAAAATATTTGTAAAGACTTTTAAAAAAATCTAATCAAAATCACAGATCAAAAATCACTTACAGCATCTAAAAATATTATTTCTATAGGAGGTTCAACACCATAACAATGAAAAGCGGCTGAGAAAGCCACTTTTCACCATGACTTCCAAACCTTTGCCAAGAATAAATTCAAATGGAGTTGTCTTCTCATTTAATCGACTAATGAGTTGACTGAGCGAATACAAACAGGCAAATAAGATTATGATTTTAGCGATAAACTTAGAAAACAGGACTTTCTACTAATCTAATGACAAATACAAATTATTCTGAGATCAATATATTGTTCTAAAACCAATATATTGACTCATGTAAATAAACAAATAACGATAAGTCATAGCTGAACACTTACCCCTATTGCTGACTTTCCTTCGCTCCTTTTCCCGCCCATACGAGTCTAGTCTGAGAACTTGCTTGCTGCTGCTAGCTGGTTTCCTACAGCGGCCTGAGTACCCATCAACATAAGCGGAGCGGCGGACGGGACTTTTACTTGACTCCCTTGCTAACATTTGGTAGTTTATTCTGTCAGATATCCTCTTGTCGCTTGCCCGTATCGCATCCTTTATACATAATATGGGTTAACTTTATCCATATTTATATATATATATATATATATATATATATATATATAAATCTCGATGTTTGTCTTTTTGTCTTCTTGTTAAACATGTGTCCAGTTATAGCAACTATTTGGACGCACGGTTTAACAAAGTTATAGCAATTAAAATCTAGCAATCAAAAATCCACACAACACTGGATTTGATCTTGGAGCCTCCAGATCTAGAGACGGCGAGCTTAATCAAGTAACAGCACAGAGTGCAATGGATTCATCGGTCAAATAGTTCTCACATTGGCTAAGATATTCCTTCAAGCGCTTGCTTGGGGTTAATAACTAGCACTGTTGATCATTACGCAAAAAGATTGTTAAGCTGGCCCAAAACTGCTAATCTAAGTTAATGTAGTTAGCCGTTAATGCTAACTTGCATTAACTTCGATAATCGTTTACTAAGTTTTCGATAATTTCGATAATTGTTTTAGTAAGGACTTTAGTAAAAATCTAGCTTTCCAATGAGTGTACTCAAATTCATTCATTCCATAGATATATATACCATTCCATATTCCATTCCATTGATATATATATCATTCCATAGATATATATATATATAGGTATATATATCTATGATTCATTCAAACTCAAATTAGGTTCACTCCTTTACCCGAGCAATACCGGGCATCCATCTAGTGCACAATATAGGTCAACTATTTACAACTAAAATAGTAAGTTAGCCAGCTGGGAGCTTTTAGAGATTAAAGATATTCTACTATTAATAAGACGTTAAAACTTTTTATGTAATTCTTATAATTTATTTTATTAAAATAAATATATTGTAATATAATAAGTTTTTATTATAACAAAAGACGTGTCCGACTGAAGCCACAGTTGAAGGCCGCAAAAAAGATTGCAAGTCATGGGATTTGAACTCGCGCCTTTCAGAATGGAAGCCTAACACTCGAACAACAGCATTACTCGGCTGGTCATTGAGTGGCACTGGTTATTACTCAGGGCACACAAGACTGCCTGGGAGCTAGTATGAATAAAAAGACATAAACATCTTTTGTTTTGACTAGACAGTTTCTGTCAGCTGAAAACATGTTGTTTTGTGAACAAAACGTCTGAATTACCTGTTACATTTAAAGATGAACTTACACAGTATTTTGGTAGAATTTATCAGAAAGTACTAGTATTTTTTATCATTTGCGATTGTTTTGGATGGTTGAGATGATCTGATTGCCAGGATGTTTCCAGAGTAAAATTGATAAAACTTGATCTTAATGTTAATTTTTAATAACACTAAAATAGTTGAGTGCAAAAAAAACAAAGTACTTTTCAATAAAAGTTAAAATTTGAGTATTGTAAAGGAGAACTTCTGGTACTTATTTTTTAAAACTATTATTATTAAACAAATTATTCAAATAAATAAATTATTTAAAATAAACTAGTTATTTAAAACTTAATTTTTCTTATCACAAATTAAAACGATCCAAGGGTAGTTAACAACTTCAATGATGTAGCAAGAGTATTTGTGAAAACCTTTTTTTAAAATCTAATTAAATGAAGATTTTCTGGATGTCTGGCTACCACCCAAACATGGTCACCTTTCACCAGTGCGGCAGCAAGCCATAAACAAGCAGAGTAAGTTGCTAGACGAGGGTTTCAGATGAGTCATTGCCAGTAAAAGCATCTGTTTGTTACTCAGACACACTGTTTTGCATGTATGTCAACTTGCACTGTGGGACAGACTATCAAGAATTTTGTAATTTCATAGACCCAAAATCTTCACTATAATAAGGGTCGCATCAATCTTTGGAAACATATTTGTGGAAGTTTTGAAAAAGTTTGGAAAAATAATGTATCATACGGGATTCGAACCCATGAATTGCTGCGCCAATTGTTCACTTCTGATGTATTAAAACTATTGCACATATTCTTATGCTCAGTGCTTCATCGACAGACCTGATGACCACTCACCGCACACTAGTAGGCTGCTAGGGTACTAGTATAACAACAATACCATCACACGTAACATTCACTAGATATGAATCCATGTAGTACACGGCTTTTGATAAGTTTTCGGTTCACAGATTGGCCGAGAGATGAAAGTGCCACTTTCCATCAATTACTGCTTTGTATTTATCAAGATTCACTGGTTAATAACACAACTGACAGGCCTTGCAGGGTGATTGTCCAACAATAAATGGTAAGCCTTAAAAATCATCATTTCAACTACTCAGCCAAACTCCCGCTATACACTCAGTTTAATGAAGCACCACTTGAACGAATCCCTACGATGATGGCTACTACATACAGAGATGTGTCCGCTTCATTTAACCTCATCAAATGATAGCTTGAAATATCAGCAGGCCTAACATACACCAACTTGGATAATTGTTTTGCATATCAAATTCCGACAACAAGGTTAATGTTGTCGATACTCTTTGTGTGATTGTTTAACCTTGTGTCTGTCTTTTATTTAAAGCCAAATTAACATTTTAATCAAATCAATATTTTGTTTTACTTGAAAGCATCATGCAAAATAGAACACTGATCTATCATAAGAATATCAGCCCGAAAGATCGACCTAGCTGTTTAAAAAAGAAGCCGCCATATTATAGAACAATAAAATTATTTTGCAGACACACAAGTTCATTTTTTACATTTAATTCTTATGTTGCAGCAAAAGATAAACAAAGTAAAATAAAAGCACACAATTTATTACCTCTTTCGTTAAACAATAAATTTTTTTACTTTCAGTTAATTAAATACTCAGTAAAACCTAATATGTGACATTGGCGCAAAAGTTGTCATAAATTTTGACCAACACGGTCTATGAAAAATATTTTTATACCAAATTGAGCACAATAAAATCTTGCATCAGCTAAAGCCATAGAAACGAATCTACAAATATGTTGCAGGATGAGCTCGGGCACTTTCCACCCCGCCCCTTCCTACCCTGAATAATGACTTAAACAAGCTCCTAGTTGGAAGAGTTATCATTATTATTATTACGTACAGCATTACTATTGTTATTTTTACACTAACTTTATTTTTATCACTAATAATCATAATAATAGTATGTCACTCATACTATTGCTAAATAGAGAATGATAATAAGTCAGTAGTTGTGAAGACTCTGTAGCTGTAATGTTTCAAACGCAGCTGGTCATCGTGAAAAAATTGCGATACAATTTTAACGTTTTTTCAAAGTACAAATCAAGGTAGGCTGTAAACATCATTTCCATTGGGTCAACTTAGAGAGCAGACCATTCACTTTTGTTTAAGCTCATACATGGTAGGATAATTACTACTACAGACAAATCGGAAACATTTCTTACTAAAACCGCACTTCACAGCTCTTGGTCATACGCAAACTATGTGCTGAGCCGCACTGCCCGGCTCGTGGCACACGATGAGGTAACAAAACTTAGCGCTAAAACGACTTAGTCTAGGGGCATTCAAGCTGGTAAACTATCATAAACATTTAACAAGGTTGCATTTAAATGTAGACCATAGAATTCTACTGCTTGACTGTTAAAATGTACTACAGCAAAAATATCTTATGTAGAAGGTGAGATGAAGACTAGAATTCAAACATTTAAAGGTGTTGACTGTAACAAATACTGAATAATGTCATACTGCCAATTCCGTAATCATAATCCCCTTTTTAGGCCATTCTAAACTACATGGTAACTCGGGGGAAAAATAAAATAAATCATCCATAGGGACTCCTTTTTAAATTGCAGCAATTGAGAAACGAAAGTACATGATTAACTTTATAGCGTTAAAATCTCTCATTTTTTACAATTGTTTTATTATTTTACAATTATTTATTTACAATTTTTTATTATGCAAAATGTTACAATCCGCGAAATAAAAACGAATAAATTCCTATCTAATAAAGTCACTTTTTATAAATCGTAAATTTTCGTCATTGAAATTTAGGCATTTAAACTCCCTTCCTTAGGTTCACAAGATAATTTTGAGAGCCTTTAAAAAACAACAATAAATTTAAAAAATTTTAAAAATCAATTGAAAAATATTATTTAAAATTAATTTAAAATGTTTATTGAAAAATATTGACTGAAAACTACATATAAAAATTAATTTGAAAAATATAAAATATAAGCCGCATTAAAATGTAAGAAATAAATGAATAATGAAATAACAAACAAGCGTTTGCACTTTCAACCTTCATAAAATATAATAAGAAAACAGCGAACCCTGATGAACCCTATCACAAGGTTGCTCACGGAGATATCTCGTAGGCGAGAGAAACTTAATATATTTTATGAAGTTTAGTTTTTCATTTTTACATTTTTATTTTCAATTTCTTAATGAGAATTTTTTGACCTACAAAGTAGTGAGGGACTACTGTGCTAGTACTACCATAAACTACTACACGCAAAATTTCATCGGCACGTTTTATTTATATCTAAATAAAACGTGTGAAGAATATTTAAAAAGACCTACATGATGCGCATCAGCTAACAGTCTGTCAATGCTGAGACTTCGGACAGAGGGTTCCCTAGTTCTCCGACCAGATATGTCCATGCTTCTTCTCAGGCTTGCAGCAGAACTAATTCTTAATATAAAAAAATATCAAACAGCTAAGAATGATGCAAATTTAGTTCACAACAAATTAGTTTTGACAAGCAATATATTAATGTGCATTCTATGAAAAACACAAAAGGAAAATCTGGTCATGTCAATAATTGGTATTATGCTGTCCATTATTTAGGACTATAACTGATTGTTCGATTAAGTGACGTTGTAAAAGCGGTAGGTATTTGCCTAAAAGTCCATAAATTTAACCTAAATATCAAAAGACATTGCAATGATATCAAACCAATTATCTGGTGTGTCGAGAATAGCTTGAAGAAACATCTAATAAAATTATTGAAAAGCAAGAAAGTTGCGCTATGAAAATCATTAACATCTCGCCATGCAAATATAAATGTAAGGACAATGTAACCAAAACTAAAGATAAGTAGTTACGGAGAAATGAAAACATCACACTCACGAACCAATTATTAATATTCTAGATAAAATCGAACTGGCTACATGGCCATTATTAAAAATAACTAAAAAATAGTGGTAGTGTTACTAAATTACGTCAGCAAAATGTTACCACCTTTCAGTGGGAAAATCCCATCTCATGTCAAATAAAGAGACTTCTTTTTTCTTATGTGCCCATAAAACTAGAAAGCGTCTTATCTAATCCGTATCTCGGTGTAGAGCTCCAGAGTGACTTAAAATGGAATAAACACATTTGCAAAATTGAATCTAGAGGGAAGCGATTAATTGGGATGCTTACAAGGGTACTCCGAGATGCGGATGCTCGAACTAGAAAGGCTGCATATACATCCTTGGTAAGACCAGGCCTTGAGTATGGGTGCGTGGTTTGGGATCCACATCTTAAGAAAGATATTTTATCATTAGAGCAGACACAAAACCTAGCACTGAAATTTATTTTTAAGAAAAAAGGAATTACTAGTTTCACTAATTTAAGAGAGAATACTTCTTTTGAATCGCTGGAGGAGAGACGATCCAGACTGCGTAAAAATATTTTTGGTAGAATCGTCGGCGATATTGATATATATCGAGGCGATATTGATATAAATGTGGGAGTTAAAGTCAGGGAAAGTGGTTCTGATAAAGAGGGGAGGCCTCCTGCATTGTCTACTCGATTTGGGAAGTATTACTTGCCCCACATTAATACCGATCAGTTAAGATATTCTTTTTGGCCTCGGACGGTGAGGGAAGTTCGTGCCGAGGTTGAATAGCTAGCTTGCTCTTTTAAGCTGAGTTCCGCTCTTTTGTTTTTTACCTCCATTGGAGGGTCTTTTGCGGAAAATTTTTATCTGATCTGATTTGGAGCAAGATCTCAAATCGCAAACGCGCCCTCGTTGAATGAATATTGACTGATCTACGGACTTCACTGAACTGATGGTAATACTTTTTTCAAACAGTACTAGTTATATGTGTAAAAACACAACCAAACAAACTATATTTAGATCACCACATCGAACTACGAAATCAAATCTCTTTAAGATATACTTACAACATTTGATTCACGCGTAGCTAACTTAAATGAACCTAAGTGATTAGACCAAACTAAACAAGTTTACGACGACCTACAACAATTTCAAAACGTCATTACCATACGTATTACAACAACTCACCAATTCTATAAATCGCTCATGATGGTAAATATATTTTCATTAGACGGTTCATTTAATATAAAAGAAAAACTAAACTAGACAAATCAAAAGTTCAAATTCGCTATGCTTGCTTGCTAATAAGCGGAAGTACCGCTTTCTATAACTTTTTTCAAAAAGAGCGCAGATATTGTGGGACCTTCATGAAAGCTGCCGTAGAGGTTAGCACAACAAACATGAGAACTCACGCTAAGTCAGTTGCGTCAAGCCTAAACAATGGTCGTTTTATTAATAAGAGGACAACTCAAAAAGCATACATTTGACCACGCACAACAAGCCTGAAGTATGTGCCTACCTAGAAAGTTTATTGAACGCGATATACCACGAAGCGCCATTCAACAAAACCAAATATAGTATATTTAAATCCACTAAATGGCACTATAGTAATTATTACCGTACTCTACATACATTCATGGATAAGCGTCTGTGGACGCTCTAGAACACAGCGGTATTTCAAAGATCTCACGAAAGTTTCACGCTGGATTTCAACTTAAAGCAAGACAAACTATTATATCATTGAATGCAGAACTTTCTGTAGATTCCAAACAAAACCAAATTTTTGTCGTAGGATAGTCTGCACAAAAGTTAAACGACAATTCGTACAAGAGTGTCTATTCTAGCATGCAATATGGCAATGAATGTTGCAGGTTTTGACAACTGCATTCATGCAGTCCATTGTCCACAAGTTTAATCCTGGTGGTCTGCAAATAAACAGGAAGACCGGCATTTTGCTTTCAGTTGGTAGTGAGCACAGGGCTAGGCATGTGTCAGTTTGCAAAGGAGATTCACACCAATAATCTATCTGCTTGCTAAGTGTTCTTTCTTGGTTGACCTCACCTTACCCGTGCAGCAAAGCCTCCAGTTCTCTGATGTTGTGTGACAACAGTGTAAACTACATTCTTTTTGGACTTACCTCCCTAGCAGTCTATCTCATATTCTTCTGCATACGAAGGTGGATGATCACTCCTTGCTTGCGCTTTGGTAGTGGTTTGCCCATCTCTATTGATTAAAAACATTAATGACAAACCCTAAGTTTGCATCTTCGTTTAAAGTGCATATCAATCTTTGAGAAATTTTAAAACTTAGTGATTTTTGACACTGTAGATTTTTACAGGCACTTTGCAGAATCCATCTAGGTGTCTGCAAACCTTTTCTATAGCCAATTTAATTTCAACCAAATCTGGTTGGTGCAATGTATGTTATATTATTCATCATTATAAATTTAGGAGTTGTGTCTCCTTGCCCAGGTTTTAGTTCAATGACGTGAGGATCATGTGACTACATTATGTCATCAGTTTCCATCTTGAAAATAAAACAATAAGCTTAGTTTTAATCAATCACGCTCTAATAAATACTATATTAATGAGAATCTTATGACACAGCATATCATAACAATGTAGTGATTAGCAGATAAAAATTCCTGTCACTAATCTCATTGTATTAACCTGATTGTCGTGCAATGTGAGTAATAATATTACTCATATGTATTATCTAATTTTAATATTATTAGTCTAAACATCTTAGGCTTTTGATTGGGCGATTTAATACTAATTATGATAATTAGATGAGTTGCACCCCAGGAAAAGGAGTACCAATACTACCAAAAACTTTATGTGTCCCCAAACTTTTGTCCATCAGCAGAGGTGCAAGAGAAGACAACTACAAAAAGCTTAAGGTGTTTAGAGAAACACAGAGATTCAACGGGAAACATTAAGCTAATTCATTTACTGAAAAAATGGCATGACTGGAATTCATGAATTGAATTCATCCTAAGGGAAGTTGGCCTAAATGCTCCCACCAAATAAACCGCAGAGCTGACCATAAATTAGAAAGGCCATAACCACATTAGCTACGGTATATTGCTATTTCTTTCATGAATTATTAAAGCTATTAATAATAAAGTAATAAAGAAATAAAGCTATAAATAATAAAATAACAATTGATAATAATCCAAATACTATCAGTAGCTTTTAATCTACCTTGTACATAGAGTCACAGGTACTTACTCAAACACTGATGTTTGTTGTTGTTATTGCTAAATGTTCACTTACCAGCTTTCTCTCGTATATATACTGTCTGTTGCAGCCAGTGCTGTCCGTATGTCAGGCTCCTATAGGTCCATGTGCTAGAGGCAGGACTTCTCAATGCTGATCTGAGGTCCATAACCAAAGATCTTATACGACGATCATTGCTTATTTCTCACTATTGCCTACTAACTATTTATTAACTATTGCTTATTGCCTAATGCTTACTACTTATTGCTTGCTTTCTCATTGCTTATTTATTACATTTTACTGCTCACTGTTCATTGCTAACTGCTCATTACTTATTGCTCTGGCTTATTGCTCTGGTTTATTGCTAATTGCTTTTTGCTCTGGTTTATTGCTTATTGCTCTGATTTATTGCTCATTGCTTATTACCTACAGCTTTTGTTAGTTACTTATTGTTTTATGCCTATTGCTTATTGCTCATTGCCGAATGCTTACTACTTATTGCTTGCTTTCTCATTGCTTATTTATTAAATTTTACTGCTCCTTGCTTATTGTTTTTTGCCTATTGCTCATTGCCTATTGCTCACTACCTATTGCTTGTTTATTATTTCTTACAGCTTACTGCCTATTGCTCATTGCTTACGCTTTCTATTTTTTGTTTGTTAATTATCTTAGTTTGTAGTTTGTTTTGTTTGTTAGTTTTGTTAGATCAGCACAAATGTAGAGGCAATGCCACAAGTGGTTTCTGGTTTGATGCAAAGGATAGATAATTCCTTATAGACCAAGTTGATTATAGAAGCACTATTGAAAATAGGCCAATTAGCCATAACATTGATTAAAAAGTCGTACATAGAAAGGGCCACTACTAAATTGTGAGTGATTGACAAAGTCATTATTATGGTGAAAATGGATCATAATGGTTGCTATGGCAACTAAGGAGCGGTGATCTTCGCAATAAAGGTTCTTTCAGCTACTAAGAACCTGGTCTTTCAATCATGATTATAAATGGAAGCTGGTGTGCAGTTGCAAACAAAGCGGTCTTTAAAACCTAAAAACATTATACCTAATTATTTATCTACACAAAACATTCCACTAAATTATGTCTTTTCTGGTGCACCCGAAATGTCTAAAGTACTGTGAGAGTTCTCCAGAATAAGTAGCACCCTCTACTATAGATTACCCTAAAGTAGTCTTTGTATCAATGATATGGTATTAACTTGTCGATGGGTCAATACCTGAAAGCAGATTATAACTACTCATGCTTTGTCTGCTCTGTTGTGGTGTAGACAACTCCAGTATGCAGTATACCTAAAAATTGTCGTACAGTTTTATTAGTCTACATTTCTACAAGTTCAAATATAGCTCATTTAGCTGAAATTTTTGTATGAAATTATGAAAGAAGTAGATAAGAGTGATAGCGAAGAAGGAGCAGCTGTAGTCCAGTGGTTAGGGCACCGGCTTATGATCAACAGTTCAGTGATTCGAGCCGCGTAAGAGCCATTGGTGGTGTTAGGATGGGCATCCAACCACACTTGTTCCTGTGCCAAATCTAGTTAGGTTATAGGTGACTAAACCGGTTCTTCATCTATGCTCCAGCATGGTCGAGAAAGGTAACCTACAGGACTGAAAACAAAACTTGACTATGGACAGAGGAACCTCTCAGCGAGCCAATGTCCAGATATTTAGATATGGTGTCTCAATCAAAACACCCAGCAGAAGGCGATGGCAAACCACTGTTTAAACCTGCCAAAAAAAATCAAAGCTATCGGAAATGGTGGGGAACTATGATTGCTCACATCATCACAGGACGTTGTACTCAAATAGAGAAAAGTGATAATTTAGGAAAAAGAGGTAATTTTTTGCAACCAATTTTTGTTAACTCTATGGTTAATTTCATGTTGGCTTAGAGATTCTCATTCAATAACTATACTAGCATAATTTGAAAAACATATCTGTATGAAATTATTGCTGCTAAAGTACCAAAAAAAGATTTTAAAAAACAAAATAATAACAAAGGTTTTGCCAACATGTTCATGGCTGGAAATTACTACTAATACAAAAGCATCTAATCTACTAAAACTACTAACTGATTACCTAGTTACAAAAGTATCCATGTGCAAATTGCTTAATTTTGTGATAATTTATGTTGTTTGCGCTGTGTCCGCCACCTTGAAGGTAGTAAGCATGATTCTCAGTACTAACTAAAATACCTTGCATATTTTTAAGAAATATTTTCTTTTCATGCAATCCTTGAAATAATTACATCTTTTGTTCAAAGGATTATAATAATTTAAGGGTAAAAATATTCAGCGCTTTTTTGTTTTGCAATCCTGATTAGCGGCGTTTTGATATGCTATCAAATTGTTTTCCTTGCTTCTATGCAAAACTGTATGAAATGCATAAAATTGGGAGGATGCAATTTTTGGCAGTGTAATAACTAGCCCACACCACGACAAATCATGATTGAAACGTTGTAAATAAAATGTTTAAATCAAGAAAATGAATTTGTTTAAGTTTCATGACAATTAAGCAGTGTTGAGTTTCATAAAATCGCTAGCGGAAACGATCGATATGATTGGGTAGTTATAGCATTTGTTACCTTTTTATTGGATGATGATTGATCAATGAAATTATTTTCAGGCTCTTGTAGAATACAGTTTTGTTTATCATAAACTAAATTGAAGTGTTAAAAAAAGGCAAGAGACATTTTGGTAAAGTGTGACCGCCAAAACTAATGACCCTTTCGTCTCAACTTTTGTTGATGATTCGTCTTCTTGTGAACTCGTCACAAAAATTTCATTGGACAATCCCAAGCCATTAATTAAATTTTTAATACTTTGAAAATATTACATTCAAAGAGAATAAAGCTTGGTTAAAAGGTGTGATCGATCAAGAAAACTAATAATTTTTTCTTGGCTCAAGTTTTGTTGACAATTTGACCTTATGTAAACTAGACATAAGTTTTGTTGACGATTGGTCTTTGTGTAAACTAGGCATAAGTTTTGTTGACGATTGGTCCTTGTATAAACTAGGCATAAGTTTTGTTGACGATTGGTCCTTGTGTAAACTAGACATAAGTTTTGTTGACGATTGGTCTTTGTGTGAACGAGGCATGTTTTGTTGACGATTGGTCCTTGTTTAAACTAGGCATAAGTTCTGTTGACGATTGGTCCTTATGTACACTAGGCATAAGTTCTGTTGACGATTGGTCCTTATGTACACTAGGCATAAGTTTTGTTGACGATTGGTCCTTATGTAAACTAGGCATAAGTTTTGTTGATGATTGGTCTTTGTGTAAACTAGGCATAAGAATGCTAATATCAAATAAATGTAGCTATTCATTTGGCAATCATAAGAAATTTATTACATTTTCAGTTCTATAAAAAGGTTATCTTCAAGTAGAATAAAGCTTAGATAAATGGTGTTAATGCTCAGGTGAAACCAATTCTTTTTGCCTTTAAGTTTTGTTTCTTATGTATTCCCAATGTATTCTTATGTAAACTAGGCATACATTTTGTTGACGAATCGTCCTTGTTTGAACTAAGCATAAGTTTTGTAGACAATTCGTCCTTGCGTGAACTAGGCATAAAATATCTCAGGTCTATAATAGTCACAAATAGATTTAGTTGTTTATTTGGCAATCATAAGTAATTTATTAAATTTTCAATTCTATGAAAATATTACGTGCAAGCAGAAAAAAAACTTAGTTGAAAAGTCTGGCTCTGAAGCAGTCTTGGTTAGAGTAGATATAGCTTATCTCTGGCATTGGAAGTTTATAAAAGCCATAAGAGGTAAAGGCTGTTTTCAGAGCGACTGTTAGCGCAAGGGCCTTTTGCCACGGCTCTATGGGCCTAAGAAAATCAACTTCTACAGCGCAATCTTTAGCAGAAATCGATACTAACTTGTTAAAATTGCAGTCAAAAATCTCTACCACCTGTCGGGGTGTTCGGTTACACGCCGTGTCTGTCATTCGTGTTGTAATAGCCATGCTCAGCTTCTCCTGACTTGCCGTATAAAACCGACTTTTCAGTTCGCTATAGTATGCAACTACGCTGTTTTGAGCAGTGCAAATGTCGCATACTTTTGGGTGAAGCAAGTCCTTAATAATAAACAAGCACTGTCTAGTCGGATCTTTAGCGACTGCCCTGCCATGTCGGATGTGTGTCGTTGTCTCAAACGTTATCACAGTTTGACTCGTCATATCTTCGATGACGTCGAAGAATATCTGCTGCTTATTACTGCAATAGCCGGCAGCGCGTATTATGGCTTTAGTAAACACACCTAAAAGCCGAAAAGGGTCATTCGCATCGTACGACAATCTCCCCAATTCCAAAGCTTTGACTCCTTGCCACATTACGTCATCCGCCCTTGAAACCAACAGCAGAGGCAGTGTAGTGTTATGCAATTTGAAAACTTCGTGGCTCGCTTTCATGCCAAGAGCTATTATCAAAGTTTTCTGTATATGCGGCAAGTTTTTTTTCATGAGCACGTCGACGCTGTCAACGCTTGTTTGATTATTTATCAAACCAACCAGTTCTCGATTCGAATCAAAAATCTCTATTTTCTTCTCTTTTGTTACTGAACACGACGAATATTCAGCCTCCATTGCGAGTTGCGGTTGTTGGTCAGGCAACAGAACTATTGTTTCTTCTTCTATCCTGAACTCTATTCTGCCAAAAGATGCGCTGTCGGTACCAACCATGGTTTCCTCTTTGTTTAGTGTGACGATGTTAAACTGGGTCTTGCCGTCGATATCGACTGCTTTCATAACGCCGCGTATATTGCCGACAGGAAGTGAGTCCTTAATGTACATGAGCACCCTTCCTTGATCGGCAGCATCCATGAGAGTGTATAGGTACGTCTGGTTCACAATCAGCTGACCAGCAGCTCTAAACCTAACGGCTTCCATATTGCAATAGTTCAGAGCGGCATCCATGTTTCTGATCCTGACTTCTTGTTTTGCGAGGATTGTGCTACCTTTAATGTTCAGCTTTGCTCACACGCTAGCATGTCAGCTTTCCTCCTTCTTTAGTTGGTTTGAAATTCTCTTTGCTATGTCATATACTAATTCAAGTATTTCCGAAAGAATGCATTGTGACTAAATCATTCCATAGCTGAAAAACCGACCATAGTTTTTTATATGTGCAGGCAAACTTCTAACCTAGATCGCTTCATGGTTGTAATATTGCTTGTATCTCTCAGTCGTACTAGAGCTTCGTTCCATGCTCTCGGAGATTGTGTACTTTTCTGTACATATTTAGTACACAGATGGTTTTACTGTTATTCACTTTGGTTTTTGTGTCTGATAAATTTATTGTATGGCTAGCACTTTAGTGCTGTTTGTGGATATATAGCATGGGTTGCTATGACTACTGCCTAGTTCAGTTATGGCCAAATGGCGGATCTACATATGTAGGTCCGGATACAGATCTCTGTAGTTTTTTTGTGGATCTTTCAAGTTGGCTGTCAAACCATATTTTTGAAGCAGTTTTTTCAAACTCAATTTAAAAAAAATTTTTGCAAACTTTTTAGAATTTTTGTAAATTCATCATTTTTCTCACTGATATCAGACATATTAATTACAGCACATTCATTCAGTGATTTTTAGTCAAGTTATGTATAAAAACAAAGTTTTTAAAAATTGTATTAGACACTTTGTTTTCAGATGTACACAAATAATTGCATGTTTATATATGGTAAAAAAGAAAAATTCACATCTTCAGCTCGTTGTGGATCTTTAATTGGTCAGATTTAGCTGTAGCAGATCATGACTGAAATCATTTGGCCATCCCTGGCCTAGTTCATTTAAATTACTACATCCTAGTTCATTTGAATATGCATGAATCATCATGTAGTGGTCCTGGACCTAAAGGTTCACGATTCCAAAAAATCGCCAGAGAATTCCAGTCAATATTTAAATTTGCAGTATTCGCAATATTAAAATGTGTTAGTATAATAATTATATATTTAAATATATATTTGTAATATATAAAATTTGCAATATTGACTCGAATCGCGATATATCACCAGTTGTGTATTTGTAGACAAATCGCAATATATCATGATATTGTTATGTAAAAAAACATGTAAATTTTTGTTAATAATTTTTTTATATTTTATATATAGATATATATACAGTACTTTATTGGCAATAATTTCATTTCCCAAATAGAAATGTTTTTCAAATTAGGCCATACAACAATAGTAACAAGAAAAAAAGAAAAAATAGCAACAGTTAGCCATTAAATTTGAATAAATAGTCTGACAAATAGTGTTCAAAATGCTTTCTCTGCTAAGAGAACGGATATTTGATGGAAGATTGTTAAAGCAGCTGGCAATGATATTTTCAAAATGATTGTTAGTGATTGTATGCAATTTGTTCACATCACGTAAGTTGAAATGAGTTGAGAACCTGTAACTGTCATGTGAAAAATGAGGACACAAACCATGAAAAATCTTGAAATCTGTAATTGAAGTAAAATAAATATTTAGCATAGGCAGAGTAAGAAGACGCAGAGATTTGGAAAGATCATTCATTGGAATAATATATGCAGGCATATGATGTAGATTTGCAATGAGTCAAAATGCTCTTTTTTGCAACAAAAATAAATCCTTAGTGACATATCCTGGAGTTAGATTATAATAAATGTGGATACCATAAACATTATGGCAAAATATAAACTGATAATAAAATGCAATAGCAGATTTTGAGTTCATGTCTGGCCTGCAAAACTAGACCTTACTACAAATAGTGTCGACATGGTTACTCCAAGAAAGTCGATCTGTCAGAACAAATCCTAACAATTTTGTCTCATATCTGCAAGTGGTATTGACTGTTATTTTAACATAGTAGAAACTGTTTTGTGTTCGTGATAATTAGAAACAAGTATTTCATGAAAGCTCGTGTGTTTGGAAGGTCGTGGAATGAGCTGATTATAAGACTAGAAGCCCTTTGTGTTTTAGTTCCAGTATCGCTCAGTCTGAAAATCATCAAGTGTGAGATAAATAGCAATTACGCAATTATGTCATGTATACGATTAGCGATATCTTTTTAAATGATATCGATTTTAAAATCGCCTGCCTTCAAAATTGCTACCAAAACATTAAAGATTGACTTGCAACAAAATTCATATTACAGTTATTTGGTATCAAAAGATTCACCATGTCTTACTCTGCTGTGTTGTAGGTGCAAAAAATGTGGAAATGTGATTACAAGCTCTTAAAAGCTCAAAAACCAACAGTTAATCGCAGCAATGGCAAAAACGCCGTAGATTGGAATCCCTTTCCAAGACGGCTCAAATGAGACGTAGTTGAACATGATGGCTTCTGTTTACACCTTCACGCAACCTCATTCGTCGAAATATTTTCACAAATATACTTCAGGCATTCAATAAAACCATGTCTATTTTCCTTTCACGTCTATTTCATCATCATTGTAATGCTGTCACCACTGCACTGATATCTCAAACCTAACACAAAAGTTTGTTAATCTTTTAACCTTAGCTCCAAGGAATGCATAATCATCCTGATAAATATGACGAGCCTGTTGGTCACCTGTGATAGTCGAAAAATGCTGCAGATATTGTTCGTACTGTTTGGCAGGAAGTATGGGTCACATAATCAGATTACGTCTAGATGATCAGACCAAACTGAAGTGAAACCGTAAAGTAGCGAACATCTATATTTGATAAGGGATTTCCAGTAAAACCCGAAATGTTTGTCATAAACTAGTGCTACAAAACGTTTTATATTGAGTCTTTCATTGGCCTTTTATTTCACGCGTTAACATCATGTGTCAAAACAATAACCACGTCGATTTGAGTACGTCGTCCATTTAAAGGGATTCCAAACTACGGCGCTTTTGTGCTGGCTGCGATTAACTGTTCGTTTTTAAGAGCTTGTAATCACATTTCCACATATTTTGCCCCCACACCCCAGCGGGGTAAGACATGGTGAATCTTTCAATACCAAATAACTTGAATGTAAATCTTGTTGCAAGTCAACCTTTAAATCGACATATCACGACGTCGGACTCATACTGCATGACTCCTCACGCTAGTCTAATGATTGTGCAATTGATGTAGAATGTGCATGTTTATTCTAGAATATTCTAGAAGTTGTTGTTTTTCCTTATAAGGAGGCAATACTCTTCAGTAAGAATCAATTCTATTTCAGAAAATATTCATTCAGGTCGCTTAATATTTTGCTCACAAAATATATATGTAAATAAATAATTTTATTTTTGTTTCAGCAATGATTTGCTAAACTTATCGACCTGGTGGCACTTTAGTGTAAGGTTACATGAAAAGCAGGTTCTTACTAGTGACTTTGGCAGTTATCAATAAAACGATAATGTGTTTAGTAGTGATCATTGTCACTATGTTTCCATGACTCAAATAATGCGTATTTGGAGCTGTGGCAAGGTGAGTTACTTTTCAATTGAGGGTTTCAATGATTGCATTTAACCCAGCGCTTGACCCCATAGGTCAAGTATTAACCTAATCAATGATTATAAATAGCTACGCAGTCTTGTCACGCTAAGCTTAGCAGCAATCGTTCAGAACCTTGAGACTGCTGAAATCGAAATAAAAACGACTAAAGCAGGAAAATGTTTAGACTGGATAACCTGCACGATATTTTAATGCGCATGATTCGCAAGTGCCTTTTCCATCATTCACAAGCATGATGGGTTTGATAAAAAATTGCGAATCGCAAAACTCGCTTAGCTTGCAGATTGTTCCATGATGCATATTTCGCGCATCACGTGTGTCATGAAAACATAGAGCATGTATTTGTACTAGTACCATGGCATTATATAGCACTGTGAGAAATTGTCAGGGGGAGCAATAAAGCACAGAGAATAAATATGTGCACAATAATTCTACAAATTGTAAAGGGCAGCAAAACTGAATGTTGAGGGTTTAAATCCTGCGATAGACAGATAAATGGACTCGCCTTTTAACTGCCTTTTAATTCGGAGGAGCTACATGCCTTTTTAAATATTTGCTGTTTAAAATACTAATAATAATAATAATAATAATACTAATAATAATCGTATCTAAAATTTGCCTGACTATCCACTAAATTGTTACTTCCCCAAAAAAGTCGCAATACCTTATACTATCCACCAACATTTTGCAAATTTACATTGCAGAACAGCGTTATGAAAAAAGAGATTTTTCTTGCAATACACATAAATTTGCTTCACTTTACTACTTTTGTTTTTGGCTCATGATCTAATTTGCTCTGAACAACATTGTCCTGTGTAAATACACTTAATATCTATCTTTGTTTGTTTTATTTGCATTAAATCATAACAAGATAATAGAAAAATTGAGGTGCCCATATGCTCAGTAGCATGGCTATTCAAGGCGCAGAGTCTGAGTTGACAGATGAGATTGTTAATAAAAAAAACATGGTTGTGTAAGCAAAAGAAGTTGAAACAAATCTATTCCAGAGACTCCAGCAAGTACTGCTTCGAAGCAGCCCTAAAACCATCATGACTACCAATTTTCTTTAGCTAAATTGGCAAGGAATTCCATGATGATGACACACAATAGGCAACTCATCTATGGCAACTAGTAGAGGAGGAGGGTGGAAGAGTGGAATGACAAGGTTGTAATGTGTTGACAAGTTAGTTTGAGATTTAAATTGTGTGAAGGCTAAAAGACATATTCTTAGTTGGTATAGCTGTTGTAAAGACAAAACACGAGATCTTTTTAAAAAGGTGTTGATAAAAAATAAGATTTTTTTGTTATATAATTCTGAGCAATTGCTTCTAGATGCTGAGAAGCGATTGCTTGGAATAATTCACGATTGCTATCTATGAGTCATCATGCATTTCTCATGACTGCATTTTTGTGGAATGCGTATGTTTATTTTAGAATATTCTGGAACATTCTAGAATATTCTGGAACACACATGTCCCTGAAATTTTCTAACAGCTTTGTTTTTATTTATAAAAATTCATATGAAAAAGGAGGCGTTACTCCGCAATAGGAATCGATCCTATACCAGAAGTTCAATCAGGTTACTTAATATTTTGCTTAGCAGCTTTGCATAAATAAATTTAATTTAATAAATAATTTAATTATATTCCAAAGACAGATCGACCTAGTTCGATTTATTGCCCTGGAGGCAAAAGCGAAATCGCATCAAAATCTGAACGCATTTGACAAAAGGCCATCAAATTCATTCAGATTCTAGTTTTTATGATTCAGAGAGAGGAAGCAACTTCAAACAAAATCATGGAAATGCATTAAACTCTGGTCACAGCTGTTCATATCGGGTAGCATAAGCCTAAAGCATAATTTTTAAAATTGTTTTAATTTTTTTCTACCAGTTTTTGATACAAAGGGATACCATCTTGGATCAGCGTAAGACAACATGGACAATATATGATTTTGGTAAAAGAGTGACAGGCTTTTGTGCCTTACACCGATCTCTTCAGTCATGCAGTGATCAAATGCAGAGTATAATCAAATAAACTATGTAGTTATCACAGTAACCATGCTATATATCCACAAACAACACAACCTGCCACACAATAAATATTATCAAAAACAAAAGTCAAAATGGATAACCGAAAAACATGCTTATCTACATGTACTAAATATGTACAGCTACATATGAGCCAAGGATTTGTGTGAAGGCATTCGATGTGGAGTACCATTTGACATCAAACCGTCATAGACTTAGATATGTCTATGATGTCATATTTAGAGTATGACATCATACCAAGTCATCCTCTAAGTCCTCCCCGATGGAGGTAAACAACAATTTCAGCACACGACCTTATGAAAATGTTCTGCTGCTACTCGCTCGTGCATATGCTTGATTTCTATCTTTACATGAACATTTACATTTCAAGGATGGAGTGCTCGTAAGAGGTCGAAGTGACTGTCATAGGTCACATCTGTCATGCAAAAAAATTTGGTTCACTGTCACCCAAAATCGAGTCTACAGTAACAAACAAGTTTTGTGTTGATGAATGCATCGGGAATCTCGGATAGATCTCTGAATTGTTGAAACATTAGGAGGGAATTTGTTGGCAATGGGCAACTCCAAACCCATTCAACACGTGGAAAGTTTATTTTATTTTTGTAAGAATAAAACACAAGCTACTTTCCCTGCCTTATCTTTTCTATTACTTGGTTAAACATATGTACATCCTGCATATGTACATACATGCATTCATACATACATACATACATAAATTTGTATGTACATACATAGACACATACATACACACTTTCATATGTACATATGAAACATACGTATGTACATGCATGCATGCATACATACATATGTAAGTATGTACATGCATACATGTGTATGTACATACATATATATCTTACGCAAATACGCATATATGTATGTACATACGTTTGTACATACATATGTAGGTGTGTATGTACATATATATGTACATATGTATGTATTTATGTGTGTGTATGGACATACATACATGTGTACATACATACGTACATACATTTGTACACACATGTCAGCAAATAGCGCTTATCAGATTCTATCTGATGGCCAGCAGCTTGACCGTATCCCTTTTAGGGAAAAAGCTAAACGCAAAAAACTGTGATTAGAACTTTTAGCGGTCATACATGAACATATAATAATATAATAAATATATAATAAATATATTTATTATATATATTTATAATATAATAGTGAATATAATAAAATAATAATAATAAAAACTATCTATTAGTGAATATCATAATAGTACCTTGTCTACTTTCATGTCTAGTTCAAGCAGGAAACTTTCAAAAAATATAAAACGAGTCCTTGTGAAGATCAATTTCATTTATATGCCAATTAATATGTAAACTATGTTTGGCAATAAAAACATCGTTAAATACTACAATATTTTAATACTGCAGCAGCTTAGTTAACTTAGATAGCCGAGCTTTGTTGTGACAATAAAGACATCTTTAAATATATTAAGATGAATTTTATTTTAAAAAGTTTTAAATAAATTTTAATATATTTTAATTCATTTAAAATAAATTTAACTGAATTTTATTTATCTGAATGTAAATATTAAATGTAAATTTTAAATAGTAATACTGAAAAAATTTAGATTTATTTAGATAAGATTAATTTATTAAAATAAAAAAGTTTTAAATAAATTTTAAATATATTTTAATTTTAATTTATTGAAAATAAATTTAACTGAATTTTATTTAAAGGTTGACTTGCAACAAAATTCACATTACAGTTATTTGGTATCAAAAGATTCACCATGTCTTACTCTGCTGTGTTGTAGGTGCCAAATATGTGGAAATGTGATTACAAGCTCTTAAAAGCTCAAAAACGAACAGAAAATCGCAGCCACACGAGACCGCCCTAGTTTGGATTCGTTTTCCAAAACGGCTAAAATGTGACATATGTGTGCTCAAACGGCTAAAATGTGTGCGAGATAGTTTAAGTTTACACTTTCATGCATCCTTATTTGTCGAAATATTTTCACAAATATACTTCACGCTTGCAATAAAAACCATGTCTATTGTTCTTACGCGTCTATTTCATCGGCATCATAATGCTGCAACTTTGAGCACTGATATCTCAAAACGTAGCATAAAAATATGTTTAATTTTTTAAACTTAGCTTGAACGATTGCATATTATCCTTTGATAAAAATGATGAGCCTTTTGGTCCGCTATGATGGTCGAAAAATGCTGTAGAAATTGTTCGCGCCATATGGCGGGAATTGTAAGTCACATGATCAGATGTTAGTTATCCTATGTTAGTTATCCAACCATAGCTAATACATCAGGTTGATGTTATCCAACAATATATCAGTGCAGCACTAGATTTAAATATTAAAATTGTTAATGTTGTCATTCGAGAAAAATCTGTAATTATTTTTTCGTAATATTGAAGCGATGATTATCCTCATTAAAATCATATATAATAATATTCGTTCTATCACTCTCAAGCTAAAACTATTACTACTAGCTAGCTTGGCACATAAGAGCTGGCTAGTGGCGGTGCTTACTTGCTGGGAGGTTTGATTCCGTTGAAGATCTTCTTCAGATAGAGCGTCAGGCTCGAAACGCCAGGGTCTTAACTCTTCAGAATTTGACATTTTTTATGATCGCAACTCAGACATGAATTGTCGAACGGAATGGCTAAGCCGAAACTGTAAAGTAGCGAGCATCTATATTTGATACCGGGGTCTAAGGTAAAACCCGAAGTGTTTGTCATAAACTATTGCTACAATAAGTTTGATATTGAGCTTTTTATTGGCCTTTCAATTCACACGAGAACATCACGTGACAAGACAATAACCAAACGGCGCGGATACGTCATCGATATCAAGAGATTCCAATCTACGACGGCTTTTTGTTTTTGAGCTTTTAAGAGCTTTTAATCACATTTCCACATATTTGGCACCTACCACACAACAGAGTATTAGACATGGCGAATCTTTTGATACCAAATAACTGTAATGTGAATTTTGTTGCAAGTCAACCTTTAACTAAATGTAAATAAAATATTAAATGTAAATTTTAAATAGTAAATTTAAATAAATTTAAGTTTATTATAAATTTTTATAATGAATTGATTTCGGCGAAATAGTTGTGAAGCTAATTATGAAAAGGCATAAAACAGGAATTTGATTGGATCATAACTGTATTTCTCCAGCCAATGATGGCAAATACAAATCAGATCATGTGAACACATGAAATGAACCTGTTTAGGTTTCGTGGTGGTCAAATCGTACTATAAAACTTTTAGAAGAGATAATAGACATGACTATGTAGTTAAATGTTTTCTTCTCATTTCTATTGAATTAAGCTAGATCTATGCTATGGGTCAAGTTTTCACAACAAACTAAACTAATCTTTTGCTATTTATTTAATACAGGAATTAGGCAAGGTATTTTATACTAGGTAACTAACTAGCCCAACTGCCTAGAATTTGAGTCTTGCATTGCTTCCATAACTGGCATAGATTAAACTAACTTTTTATTCATTGCTAGTAGCTAAAAGATTGATCAAAATGGTTGTCGACTTTGACACGATTAGATATGTGAGGTTACGACCTTCCGCCCATTCTTCCGATGGACAGTCAATGGCCTTCGTTTTGATGGACGCAGAAAATCAACACAACATTCTTCTTTTTTTCACGTGCTTCAAAGTCCTCAACAAAGAATACACTCTTGTTCGAGATATCAACGGACAAGAGGCATTTACGATTGAAGGCTTCTCTATCTCAGGATTTAAAGTTACTTCTGGAAATCATTGTTTAGGAAACTCAAACTTTCAAGCGACGGAGCAACAAGTCATTCTGCAACTTAACAATCCAAACTCTCCAAACTCCGTCATGAAGTTAACGGTCAACAGCACGCGACTGGCAAACCGACCAACCATTAAGATCGTCGACATGAACTGTCAGCCCTTGTGCGAAATAAAGCCATTCAATCGATGTGATTCAGTCTTAGACATAGACATGCGTCGGATGTCAAACTGTCCGGCCGCTAAAGCTTTGGTTTTGTGCGCAGCGATAAACTCGAGCTTGAAGATTTACAGATTTGACGCATCTTACATGCCGATTGCGAGTGTGTCGGTGAATCGTCCTCGAGTTGACAGACAACCTTCACCATTACCAAACAACAGCCAACTTTCTGCTTCGGCTGAGGAGCTAGTTCGAAACATTGAGGTATCGCCATTCTATGTTCGACCAGCTGGCTATAATAAAGAAACAAACACGGTATACTTTGAAGCTGTCTGCTTGATTAGTCGACAAGTATTTGCTTCCATCGTTTTTTCATGCAACGGCACAGCCAAATTTGTAAACGGTTTTGGACAGACTCTATTCACTGTATCGTCAATGTTTCTACCAGACCGGTACAAAATATTCAAAGCCGATGGCTCACCATTCGCTTGTTTTGTTAATAACATATTTACGTTTCAAAACCCGAAATTTGAAGGTGATTGTGGAAAGGTGTTCATTCGAGAAGAAAGTACAGAGTGCAAGACATACATAATGTATGATAAAAACCTCAAACCAATAGTAAGAACATCATTGAACGATGATTCGGTTGTTTTGGACATTTCTACAGAGCTGGTTGTTCGCTACCCACAAAACATCCTTGTTCTTTCGTGGGCGCTAAGGGCGTGTGTTCAAATTTATTCAACCCACACGTTGCCGATGCCACACATCACCTACTATAATGCCATGCAACATTGTGGGAACAGTTTTATCATTTGATTATACATTACGCATTTAATAATCATTCACATTCCTAAAAACATTTAACCCTTATTTTGTGCTTAAAATCAAGAAAGTTAATAAATCCACTCATGTACTCGAAATAAAGGCTTGTGCTATATATCTACAAAAGCTCATCATGCCTCTCATGTTTAAAACTATTTCAAATATTTAAAAATGCAAGCTGGCAGTTCGCCAAAGTTTGCAGTTGTTTTATGTTATATATTATATAGTATTATATTAAATTGTGCAATTATAATGAATATCTACATATGAATGAATATATTATTATTATGCTTTGACAGTTTGTATTTAAAAATTCAAGCTGGCAGTTTGCCAAAGTTTGCTAGAGGCAATAAAAGAAATCTATTGAAGCTATATATTGTTTTATTAAATTATCATGTTTTTTATATTTTAATAATTTATATACATATATATTATTAAAATATAATTTATATGTAATTATAAACTGTTTTTTATCAATTTATTTTTTAAAACTATGCAGTTATAATTAATATCTACATATAATTATATGTGACAGCACGCTATGCTGCCCTAAGGTGGCTTTTGACTCCTAAAGCCTAAAGTACGCCAGAGATAGAGAGAGAGTCTTGTCTTATGAGCGTTTATTAATAGACTGACAACAAGTACGAGGATTATAAAACCACAAGTGTAGATCTAATAAAACTGCATGCTTTTATATAGTTTTGGCAGCACACAACACGTGATTCATACTAGAAAAATGAGCCAAACACAAGATACATTAAGGAGACAAGAATGAATAATATGTTTATAATTTTGTTAGGTCACAACGGTCAGACAGACGAGATTCACATTGGCACAGAGGGCAACTGAGTGCTGTGCAGCATGATGGTAGAGCGTACACAAGCAGTCAGTGCATTGGCGCTATAAAATGAGGGTATTTCTTACATCCACTGTACACAGATTGTGGTCACAACCTTCCGAATGGAATGTTAACTGTCATATAAGGGTACTATCACAATGTTCAAGGGTCAAGCTTGACATATCTTACATATATTATTATGACTATTGTTCTTTGTCCGTCTGTCTGTTCGCTTTGTCTGTCTAAAAGTGCAAAAAATTTATATCTGCACAATTATTCTGAGGCTGTGATAGGCTGATAGCTCAGCTAGTTAAACTGTCGCAGGTAGCCAAATGCCTTGGGTTAAAACCCAATGGCATTTGAGTATGTCATATAAAAAGCAGTCGGTTACTACTGCTACTGCACTGCTAATGCAACTACATAGATATCCAAGCAGAAATTTACTGCAACTGCAATGCATTTCACATACTGGTATCAGTGAGTACTTATCAATGAGCAGTTTTTTTTATTAATTTAGTGATTTGTTTTCATAGTCAGTTATAATTTTTTTATAAATTCTATTACTTTTTATTTCAAAATTTTTATTTTTTATTTTTTGTAATTTATTTATTTAGCTAGCAGTTTAGTCATCTTGACAATTACATTCACAGAATTTTGTGATTAGACGAAAGTCAGCACTCTTAAAGTAATAGCTACTTTGACACAAAAATAAAACGCTTTAACATAATTATATGCTGCGCTTTATTATTTCTAATAATTTAACATCGGTTCTAATTTCGTTTTTAGTAATGACAAATTTGTGAATCATCTTAAACGACTCTCACTTGAAGCCGATTTTAGATAAGAATTACGATAGAAATTATAATCTTAATCCATATATATTTCTTAAAGTTTGTCGTTGTTGTATATGTCTAGCTATAGTTATCAAAAACCTTGGAATAAAGAATCTGTACGGCAGAAGATTTGATCTCACACCCTCCCGTTGGCCAGTCCGAAGCCCTATCAATTTAGCCACACAACTTTGATGATATTGCAAAGCGGTATAAGTCGCTATATGGGAGCAAATAGACTATAGTTTTCGGTCATGACGCAAAGTCATGGCATAACCTAGGTAGCTCTTATTAATAAGCTTACTCAAATTATCCATTGGCAATGTACCAGGCTAATAACAAGTAGCAAGCAACTCTCATTACCTCTCATTGTTTATAAGCCGATTTTTAATACCCGGGCAATGCCGGGTGTCACATCTAGTAATTATATCAATATCAGTGTTTGTCTTTTTGTTAACCCTGTGTCCAGTTACAGCGACTAAAATTAAGTGAAGAAAAATCCACACCGACACTGGATTTGATCTTAAAACCTCCAGATTCAAATGTCATGACTGTAATCCTTAGACTACAGTACTAAAGCAATATATGACCCTCATTATATCGGTTAAAATACTCACGCTTGACGCGCTTAATGTAATAAACTAGCACGGTTGACAGTTACGCTTAACCGAACAAGTATTAAGCCGCCTGCAAACATGATAATTGTTTTAGTAAATGTAAGCTTACTTTCACTAATTTACAAAGTAAGTTAGTCAAGGTAAGCATACAAAGTAAGTTACTAATAACTTACTTTGTAAGCTCAGTGAAGTTCCTTACAAAGTAAGTTAGTAACTACCCAATGATAATTACCCAATTAACTTGAATAAATTACAAAGTAAGTTACTCAAATTCCATTGGGTAAATTATTTGTGCAAATAATATTATTATATTATAATAATATTATTATATTATAATAATATTATTATATTATAATAATATTATTATATTATGATAATATTATTATATTATAATAATATTATTATATTATAATAATATTATTATATTATGATAATATTATTATATTATGATAATATTATTATATTATGATAATATTATTATATTATAATAATATTATTATATTATGATAATATTATTATATTATGATAATATTATTATATTATAATAATATTATTATATTATAATAATATTATTATATTATGATAATATTATTATATTATAATATCAATATTATATTATAATAATATTATTTGTGCTGGGCATTCGGCCAGTTTTTACTATACAAAGAGCCATGTTTATCCAAAGTGCGTAAAAAAATGTTTAGCATGAGAACCGTACTTGGGTATCGAGGTTTTTGAAGCTAAATGCACTACCAACTGACCCTCCAGACCGTCTTGCACTATCAAAGAATAACTGTGCTGATAATAATAAAATAATAAAATAATAACTGATGACATCTGATTACTCACTACTAATAATCTCTCATGCGTATACGACTACCAGTGTACGTGTACAACAATGATAGCTATATTAACAAATAAAAATATTTGGTATAAAAATATAATAAAATATAATATGCATATGACTACATAATGTATAAAAAATAAGACGACATTAGAACATATGTATTTATGTGAACATAATATATATATAGTAACTAAAAGCAGAAGCAAAAGCATATAGAAAGAGAACTATATGCTAAAAACTTAAAAAATAATTAGTGGAGTATGAAATAATTGAAAAAAATATTAGGAAGAAAGTACAATATCACTAAAGGTGCTACAAATTTGTTATGTGCAATGCACTCCTCAGGCGCAGTTTTACTAAAAATCGCGCTTGAGGAGTGCATCGCACAAAACAAATTTGTAGCGCCCTTACTGAAAATTTACTTCCTTCCGAATATTTTTTACTATTATACATATATATATTATATATATACATATATATATATATTATGTATATACATGTCTTTATGCTATAATGCTTCTATGAATCCATAATCTTCCAGCTATGATATTTTAATAATTTCAATAGTTCCAGCTGTATATAAGTAACCAAAACGAGTGCCAACACTTTATCTGAAAATTGCTCTTACCAAGCATGAAACTAATAGTAATAAAGTGTTTTATCTAAAGTTATAGTCTGCTTTATTGATTTTATGTCTATATACAAATGCATATATATATATCTATATATATATATATCCATATATATATCTACATATATATCTATATATAATAGTAAAAAATATTAAGAAGAATATATATATATATATATACATACTTTAATATATACATGTATATATATATTTATCTTTAAATATATTTTTTACCTTAAAATATATATATATTAAATAAATATACACATTCATCTTAAAAAAAAATATATATTTAAACATATGTATATTAAATAAATATATATATTTCTCTGTAAATATATATGTATATATTAAATAAATATATATTTCTCTTCAAATATATATATATATATATATATATACATTTAAAGAAAGTGAAAAATCGCCCAATGTGTACTATTGGTAAAATCGTCATTATTAGTAATGATATAGCTAAGCTTTGACCAGCAATTGGTGCAAGGATTGCTTGCTAGTGCGTCAAATTGTTTGCCATTGAAATTAGTATTCCTTTTGCTGCTTGACTGTAATGTCCTGATAGAAAAGCATTCTATAAATGCAGTAGAAATCCTTTAAATTCTTTGCTAGTTGGGTTTAGACAACTTTTGTTGTAACATTTCTAGAGGGTAATGACTTTTGTGAAACATGTCCAAAACTATCTGGTTTGGTATGGAGTCTCTTCGCCTGAGAGAAGTGAGTATGCCAAATGGAAAGTCCCATATTCTCGCCGTAATGGATGATGAAAACGATGGCAAAATACTCATGTTTATACGATGCAGTCAAGAACGTTTGGAAAACTGTTTTTTAGCATTAGACATTTATGGGGAGGAGCTTTTTAAGGCAAACGGTCTTCTCAGTCTGTGTCAAACTACCAATGTCATGAGACACTACAAACACATCTCTACAATCCAAGCCGACTCGAAGAAGGTAATCGTTTTCAAAATAAAAGTAGACGAGGTGCTGCAGAAAATAAGTGTTCGTCAAAACGACGTTCAAGGAGGTCAACCAGTCGTAAAAATTCTCAAAGATGACAAGACTGGAGTTGGTGAGATATCCTACGATGACGAAACTTCTACAGTAGAGGTCTGCTTAGAGCCGACGTTACTCGACTGCGAAAAGATGACAATGTTAGCTTTTGCTGTTAAATACGCTCACAATGTTTACAAAACACAAAAAAAGTTAATACCAAACACACTCATGTACAAAGCAACTGGTAAAAAGTCGGATATAGTTGAATTTTCTCCTTGTCTGTCTAGCTTATCACACTATGTAACCGATTCTGCATACAAAGCCTTTGATAATCTTTCTCTTGTTTGTCTGAGAGCCTCCGGTAGCAATCGTCAAAACAGTATTATTTATTATGACATCATTAATAAAGTCGATGGATTGACTAAAGCTGTCTGCGAATGTTCCATGGATGAAGGTGGATACTACATGACAGGCACCATTGTAAAAGACGTATTCGGAAAATGTTTACTAGTTATCGAAATAGTTGACTTTGAACTTAATCACTTCAACTTATCGACGTCCTCTGGAGAACATTTAGTATCGTACCACGACTCAGCTTTTTACGACCCAGCAAAACGTAAAATGAAGTTAGGCATAGAAACAGTGGCGTGCAAAAACACAGACCAGAGTTCAGCTTTAAAATACAACATCAGCACAAGTGATGGGAAACAATTGGCGTCTATAGGCAAAGTTCATGAACATGTCTGCGTTGAAATCAAACAGAAAACTTGTCCTATTAATATCGCGATGATTATCTCCCTTGCGATGAGTGTTAGCTCAAATGTTTACAGAATTACTTTTGACGCTGTTCTGCCTCAGCCCGTTAAATATGTTTATGGTGGCCAGAAAGACTGCGAACGACTCATGAACTTTGTGCATTAAAACATGGAACTTATTTTAATATATCTGTATGAATTTAATAAAATATATTTTAATAAAAACGACTTATAATTTAGTTGGTAGAGATAAAAATACACCAAAGTTTAATTTTAGAAAATTGTCTATAATCTACGAAACCATATTGTGTTTTATTTCCTAAATATGAAAAAATATTATAATTGACAAAAACCTATTCCAAGTGTGATTTATTACCTATAACCTTTTTTGTGGAGATTAAAATACACCAATAACACAACCTTGATAAAATTATGTACAATGTATAGTCCATGAAACACTGTAGTTTTGTTTTCGACATTTTAAAAGGATTATAATTTATTCATTAAAAGTCTTGTTTTAATGGTGACAGTTATCATAGCATTTAATCAGAATGTCATCTATTATTTAGAACTCTTGGAGAAGGGGGGAACTAAAAATACACCACTAGTTTAATTTTGATAAAATTGTGTATAATCTTTGAAACTCTATTCTGTTTTTTATTTCCTACACATTAGAAAATAGTATATTTAATTCACTATGTCAGCAAGACAACGAGGATGTTGCTACACAGCACTAAGCTGTTACGATGACACACCAACCTCTCATTTGCCCCCAGCTTTTACCACCACGACAATGCACGCCCACAGCAGAATGTTGTCACGAATCTCATGGCAGTCCCTACTGCCAACCTGTGAGCAAATCAAACAAGCAGCTTAGCTGCTATACGATGGACTCTCAAGCCTGACCATCACTCCCAGATTTTCTGTGAACAAAAGCATAGCGATTCACTAAATCAGCTCCCTTGCTCTCCTCATTGAGGCTTCTGTTCGGATTCTGATTCATGCTTGTTTATATAGCGAAACCTATTAGTCCCTTGACTTTCCTTTGAAAAGCTAGCTTTTCAAAGCCATCTCTTTCCATGAAAGCCACCCCCCTCTCTGCATTACCAGCTAATCACTAGAAAGCCTCCAATATTTGTATAATATCTCATAAACCAAAAATCTAATTTCAATGCTGCCAGTTAATTTGAATGCTGCCAGTTAATTTCAATGCTGCCATAGAGACAACTGTTTAAAGCATGATCTACTACCTGTAACTGCCGTAGATAAAAATACAGCAACAGCTTAGTTTTTGAAGAATTATGTATAATTCATAAAACCTTGTTCTGCTTCATTCTGTACATATAAAAATGAAAAATACAGTCAAACATGGATAACTCGCCCACGGATAGCTCGAACACATGGTTAATTCGAACGGTTTCTTTGGTCCGTTCCCACGTAATGATAAATTGCTATAGATAACTCGAACTCAACACTGTTAATTCGAACTGTTTTTTTGCCCAACGGATACCGAAACGGTTGTTATCGCTTTAGAAAATCACTTTATTCAAAGCCATAGAGGTAAACCTCATCTTTTCGTAATTCATAAGCGTCGTTATTACCACCATCGGCAAAATATTTCTGTCAACGACTTTTCTAAAGGTTTGGTGAAATTTGATTTATACTGCTATACGATGAGTAGCACGGGCTAGCCGGGTCACGCGCGCAAGGATTTTTGCCACGCACATACAAAACAAAAACAGCATGTTGTTTTGTATGTGCGTGGCGAAAATCCTTGAGTGCGTGACCCGGCTAGCCCGTGACGAATAGTTTTCCGACGTTAATTCCGTGTTCAATCAACGTCGGAATGTTGAACGTTTAAAACGTCTTAAAAATTGTGGTAATTAAACGTATACGTTGTCTTAGCTAAAAAAACTATTCATCGTTTGACCTAAACACAGAATACGTGTGTACATTCAATAAGTATCCATTAAAAAAGCGTCAGTGATATACAATGTACCGTAAAACCTCGTAAAACTTTTAATTGAACTGCCTCGGAGTGTTGCTCCGATAAATCCCAGGTAAAGTGAAGTTATCTTTGCTTAAACTTCAAGAAAAATCGACAAAATTGATCGTGGGTAAAACGCTCAAAAGAAAAATATGTCTTTTCTTTTGAGCATTTTAACAGCGATCAAGTTTTGCCAATGTCAATCTGAAAAACGTCCTGGCAATAACATCATCTCAAACAACAAACCAATCTCAAGTGATAGAAAAATCTCTATACTTTTTGATAAAAACGTTTTAAACTTTACATTAGAAGCATTTAATTTGAAACAAGCCATTTGTGCTTTTGATTTATATTATAGTTTGTATATGTACATCTATCTACTAATGAATAAGTAAATACATGGACTTGTGACAGTGCTCTGATAACTTGAACGCTCTGATAATTCGAACACTTTTGGTCGGTCCCGTGAAGTTCGAGTTATCCATGTTTGACTGTAATTACTTTTCGTAAAAACTTATTCCAATGCTGCCAATAATGTCTAGTTTTATCAACCATAATTACTCAAAACATTGAGAAATAAGGGCCATTAATTCAATTATGACTGGACACTGATAACTCCTAGTTACTAGCTACTACATACTAATGACTGACTAAAAGTTAACTCTCAACTACAAAATACTAGCTACTAGTTGCCCACAAGTGAGTATTAGTTACTGCAAATTACTACTAACAGATATCCAAAGATTATTAGCTACTAATCGTAACTTCTAACTGCTCGTTAGCAGCACTTATACATGTAGATTAATGTAGATTAATCTGATTATTTTTATAATGTTGAATATTCTTATACATGTAGATTAATGTAGATTAATCTGATTATTCTTAAGATGTAGATCAATCTTATACATGTAGATTAATGTAGATTAATCTGATTATTCTTATAATGTTGAATATTCTTATACATGTAGATTAATGTAGATTAATCTGACTATTCTTATAATGTAGATTAATCTTATAATGTAGATTAATGTAGACAAATCTGATTATTCTTATAATGTAGATTAATCTTATACATGTAGATTAGTGTTAGATGATAGCTTTAACATGTGTTGTTAGAACTTGTCTCAACTAATCAACGTATGTATTTTCTGGAAAAGGATAGAGAAAAAACACTATTGTATTATACTATATTATATCATATTAAATTAAAATTTATTATATTATACTAAAATGTAATACATTATCTTTGAATCTCTGTATTTTAATGTATCATGTTGTATCCTATAATATTATACTATATTGCTTCATTTCTTATTCTATTCTCTTGAATTGTATTATGGCATAATATTATATTATAATATGTATATTTTTTCTCATTGCTAGTGTGGCTTCCAGCAGACAGACGGACACGGCTTTTATTATATTATAAAATAAAATAATAATAAAGGTAAATATTATATATAATATTAAATTATATATAAATATAATATATAAATTAAATATAATAATAAAAAATATAAATAAAATATATGTAAATAGTAATTATAATATAGATAGTATTATGATATATATTACTTAACAACAGTTACGACATGGGTGAGGTCAAGGTGTGTGGTATGCCAATAAACTCTTACTAAACCGTGTTGTAGCAACAAAAGGTCTCAGTATTCTTATCTATATTTAAATATATAACTTATATATCTAAATTAGATTTGAAAACAATAACTATATATACCTAATTAAAATTATATTTAGTGTTGAGCTTTTTTAGCAATTAGATTTATCTAAAATAATTTATTTATGTTATAATATACCACAATGTATAATAGTATATTACGTTTTACCATTTTATCTCATGGTTTATAGTGTTGTATATATATCATCATCCTTATATTGTTATACAATATAATTGTAGTCATATACTATTGTATTGTATAATAATATACCATATCATACACATTATATCATATCATATAATAACATGTTTTGTCATAATATATTATATTAAAACATGATAAATTATAGTTATATGAATAAAAATAGTTGCACCATACATTTTACTACGTATTATTATGTATTTATTATTATATAGACACATACATGAGCGCAATAATCTGCTTTGAAGGATTTTGGTAGAAAAAGGAGACAATCTGCAGCCATCTTTTACACCGCTGAAATGGAAAGCCTGCCTTCATGAAATTTCTCATGGATCCTACGTATCCCATATAGTCTGCATACAGTAACTACTTGTAGGGATATCTTTCAGTAGATTTGATGCAGGCATTTGGGAAAAAAACCAGTGTAAAACTAATATGTTCTGTTGGAGTTTTTACTATAATATGTGCAATTTGTATCTGTCTGTTTGTTCGCCCACCTATCCGGAGCAACATTTACAGTGTTAGGAAAAAATACTGTTTTCAACAGGATTCGAACTCACTGATTTTTGCTTCTTAGACTGACAACCAACAAAGCATGCTTTGTGTTTTAGCCTAAAAACAATGATAGTGCTCAAGCCATGATGCAACACATACTTTCTATATAACACCGGAGTCCACCTAACTGAGCTAGCTGGTAGCCAGAATACCAGTCCCATCCGGAGTTTGGCAGGGGTTGTGATATTTCTATAAGCAACCCCTAAATCAGGTACTTTATCCTGAACACAAAAACGGCCAACTCGTCTGCTGAAGATTTAATGACAATGTCAAGAGACCTATTGAGCTGCAGCTGCACTGATTATTATTTACATATAAAAAGAACAAGAACTGTTGTGCTGGCACTAGAATGATTTATGTTTAGGAAGCTACACACATATTTGTAGGAGTTGCCTTCCCACATTTGCCCCCTTTCAACTAGACTATGGAAGATACATCTATCAACACTATTTCTACGACAATTAGGAAGATTGGCACTAGTCATAACCACATTCATTCACCTGGCGAGTAGCTATGCATATTTACTTTACTTCAAAATGTCGTCCCATTAATTACTAACACTAACTACACATCTGCACAACAGATTACAATTGAAGGGGGAGAGGAGGAAACATTAAATTTAACTTTATATTCAACTTATGGCATAAAAAAAAATACATAAAAATTATTGAGTCTATAATCAATATTGAACTATATTTCCTTGAGTCGAGTAGACAACCCCTTTATTTAGAATTGATTTGTAAAAGCTTTATAATTCCTATTTGATAGCTTACCCCGTTTGCAGTAGTAATAAAATGTTTTTGATACAAAGGTAGTGCAAAAATATGGATTTTAAGGTTTACTTCTATTAGGTCAATTATAACATTATATTATTTAGTTGCATACTTTCTGCTGCTTCACTGTTATTGTAGATCTGTCTGGACAAACACCATTATTGTAAAGGAAAGACAAATCCGACGTGTCAATTATCAACAGTCCAGATACTACCAATAGTCCAGATACTACCACTTTAAACTTCAACTACCAAAAACGAACAATGATTCTTATACAATTGTTTTTTTATCTGACTATGGAAGCCAGACTACACTGACATCACCACACGGAATGTGTACCTCAAATTATTATACTCTAACTGTTTATACATACATATATACATTTTCTATTCTTTACTATTCTGCGACAGAATGGGTCTCTAAGCTGTATGTAGAGCTAAAGACTCATTGGCTGGGGAAGTGTGAAGCACCCAGCATTTGTAATCTTTAGTTACACAGCCTATCAATACCCTGTCACGAGACAAAGGAACTCATAATGTGTTTCCGCTTTTATATTAATACTAGCTGTGCCACCCGGCGTTGCCCGTGTAATAGAAAATTATTTGGACAGAAAATTGATTTGTATTTAACATATAACAATATTTGTCATTTTAACTTACAAACTACATATCATGAGAAGTTTTTTGTCTTGTAAACAATGAGAAGTAGTGAGAGTTTTGCTATTAGGCAGTTTAATAATGTGAGTGAACAGCTTCTCGTGGCGTTATGCTCTGACCCGCGTCATACGTAAAGCAGTTACGTATTGCACTGATATAATGACTTATATTGGCGGGCTTGCATTTCGACTTCCATAGTCTAGTGGGGTAAGCGTAAGACTTGTGAACGGCTTGGTCTGAGATCGAATCCTCTTCGGTACGGAATATTTGTTTCAAGATTTTAAGATCTATAGCAGGACTATATATATTATATATATATATATATATAAGTACAAAGACGGAAAAAGATTTTCCGATATATATATATATATATTTGAAAAATTATTGCGAAAAAAGTAAACTTTTAGTATTTGCGTTCAAAACTTGCGTTCAAAACTTTTAGTATTGCGTATAAAACGCAAATACTAAAAGTTTACTTTTTTCGCAATAATTTTTCAAATATTTCATACTCCACTAACAATCTTTTAGGTTTTTAGTGTAGAGTTCTCTTTTTATATGCTTTTGCACTTGCTTTTAGTTAACATATATATATATATATATATATATATATATATATATATATATATATATATATATATATATATTGAGTGTGTTTTGCTATTAGCCAGTTTAATAATGTGAGCCATAGATATATAAACCTTATATATATTTTATATAAGGTTTATATATAGGATATATAGGATAAGGATATAAGGATAAGATACAGTCAAACATGGATAACTCGCCCACGGATAGTTCGAACACATGGTTAACTCGAACGGTTTCTTTCGCCCGTTCCAACGTAATGATAAATTGCTATAGATAATTCGACCTCAACTCTGTTACCGGTAACTCGAACATTTTATTGCCCCATGGCTACCGAGGCGGTTGGTATCGCTTATATATCTATGATGTGAGCGAACAGCTTCTCGTGACGTTATGCTATGACCCTCGTCATACGCAAAGCAGTTAGGTACTGCTCTGATATACTGACTTATATTGGCATGTTAGCACTTCGACTTCCGTAGTCTAGTGGTCAGGGGTCAGACTGGTGAACGGCTTTGCCTGAGATCGAATCCTCTTCGGTACGGAATATTTATTCCAAGATTCTAAGATCTATGGCCGAATTGCTGATGAACACACGGACAGACTCTGAAAAATATATCTACGAGTGAAACTCGGATAACTCAAACTTCAAGGGACCGAGCAAGAGTGTTCGAATTATCAGAGCGTTCAAGTTAACAGAGCACTGTCACAAGTCCATGTATTTACTTCTTTATTAGTAGATACATGTACATATACAATCTATAATATAAATCAAAAGCACAAATGGCTTGTTTCAAATTAAATGCTTCTAATGTAAAGTTTAAAACGATTTTATCAAAAAGTATAGAGATTTTTCTATCACTTGAGATTGATTCGTTGTTTGAGGTGATGTTATTGCCAGGAAGTTTTTTAGAATGACATTGGCAAAACTTGATCGTTGTTGAAATGCTCAAAAGAAAAGACATCCTTTTTTTTGAGCGTTTTACCCACGATCAATTTTGCCGATTTTTCTTGAAGTTTGTGCAAAGACTACCTCACTTTACCTCGCTTCCGAAGGGCGATCACTACGCGAATGTTTGGTTTAAATCAAATTTCACCAAACCTTTAGAAAAGTCATTGACAAACATATTTTGCCGATGGTGGTAATAACGATGCTTTTGAATTACGAAAAGTTGAGGTTTACCTCTATGGCTTGGAATAAAGTGATTTTCCAAAGCGATAGCAACCATTTCGGTAGCCGTTGGGCAAAAAACAGTTCGAATTAACAGTGTTGAGTTCGAGTTATATAGAACCATTTATCATTGCCTTATCATTATCCTGGTGCAAGAGCATTATATGCCTCTTGCAGAACCACTCATTCCCCTTTTATATTACTCTTTTTAACATAATTAGGAAACAGATTTCTGGACACTTGGTAGCCTGACACGCCGGTTTGTTATTCTAATTTTAGCACCTCCTACTTCACTGCATAAGTATAAATATTAATTGCTTATTTTTACTTAATGGCTTACTGCCTAGGAACTTTCGACATATGTCATACTGACTAGGCAAACATATATAAGCATGCGTAAATCAGAAACTATTCGAATTTCATATCTTACTCACGTTTTAAGTATTACTCTGCTCTTGTATCACCCTTTATATTTTTAGACTTGCGCAATTAGCATCAGCCATTGATTTGATTAGCCTTTATATGTTTTATGTTTTTGCAATTGAAGTTTGAATTTTTAATAAATATATTCTGTTTTAAAGATCTCAACTAAAGGCTAAAGCAAACCAGTCTAATTCTTCACATTAAATCTACACCTAAAATACAGTCCTCTAAATTTGCAAATCTAAAACCAACTACTTGAACCACCAATCCAGCACTTATAGTTAATAATCCTTAAAACAGAGGATCATTACAGTTGTGAGGAGATGTTATTTATGAGAGAAAGTGTGGAAGAAGCAAGTCATGGTATTTATTGATATTGATAGTGCACGACAGAAAAGTGATTGCAAATATACAGCGACTGCGTATTACACTTTACTTTAGGTTTAAATATGATAAGTTTAAATTAGCTGTTGTTTGTATAAATTTTTCAACAAAAAAAGAGTCTTTTTTTGTAAAACTTTATTTCACATTTTTATTAACTTGGTTATTTTTCACACGTACAATGCACGCCAATAAAAGCACTAGAATTTCAGCTAGTCAAAGACAAAGGAAATTAAACTCATCCCGTCAACAAAAAATATTTAAAGAGGCAGACTTTTAGCAAAACATGCTCTCCCTTTGTAGCATCATTATATATTAACTTTCTAGCCTTGTGTATCAGTTACTTAAAGTTGTCTTTCTCTTAGAGAAACAACTATGAACCGTGAGCCTTGAAACTGGTAGAGCCCTGTGTATCAGTTCTTTCTCCAGACTAAACTGATGTGCTTTCAGCACAAAAACGTTACACTCAAACTCAAAAATAAAATTACAAGTTCGGTTAAATATTTTTTCAATTTTGTATTAATGTTTTAACGGCTCACTCTTGTGAATATAATTTTTATTTCTATCTTGATATTTTAAATATTATAGATTAATTTATATGACCACCTTGACTCATACCACCTCTGAATACTTATTAACAATGCTTTCAATAGTAATTTTCAACAACAACTTTACATGCTTTGCCAAGGAGGACGAAAAACCATCGTTTTCCACTTTGTAAGGAAAAAAACCATATGACAGGGACATCGTAACCCGAAGGCACGGTTGTCTGAAAAACGAATTTCCTGTTCTCTTGACGACTATTGTGCTAATCTTGGTTATGATAAAAGCCATGTCTGTTCATCTTTTTGAAGTCATGATAGAAATGAAAACTGAACATGGCTTAGTGAAGTAGCTCATACACAATAAACATTTTGTCGACTATTTAAAATGTAAAATTCAAAGCTAATAGATTTTATAGACTTTAAAAAAAGAAGAGAAATGAGAGTGAGTACTAGCAGAAGTTTGTCTATGATCAGCAAAAGAAAGAGATAGAAGAATAAAAGACCAATCTAAAAATAGTCACTCAAATGAGAGATGCACAGCAGAGTAGAGAGAAAACATGAAGTAGAAAACATCAAACTTGAACATAAAGCAACTCAAATGGGTAAGTCAGAGTTTTATGGGCAGTCGGACCACGTTTTCCGAAATACTAAAGTTTGCGCGTGACTTTTTACTAAATTATTAGGACTTAAAAATATTTGACGGGTTTAGTAACTAGAGTTTGTGGGTTTTAGAAAAATTAAGTTCAAAATTTGCTCAAAAAACAGGCTTGTGCCACAAATTCTGGGCTTAACTGTACATCATTGATACATATAGATATGTGTGCAGTCTTGTTATTATTCACTTTTGTGTTTGTTTCTGATATTATTATCTGTGGCATATTTTATTATTTACCTATAAAACAGAACAGTTTGCCAAGACTACTACATGCTTTATTTGACTATGCTCTGTGCATGACTCATCAAGCATTTCTCCCGGTTGTGCAATTGATGTGGAATCCAATTGTCTATTCATGAATTTTGTTGAAGTTTTATTTTGGTTTATAAGCAAACAGTTTCCAACATTAATAATTTATCTTATTTTAGAAATCATTCAAACTGGTAACTTGTGACGGGTCGCTGTATACGTAAATAAATTACTTATACTTCAGAGATTTAGACTTTGTGTCTCTTATAAACCTGCTGACAACCTTTGAATACGGCTAAAACCAATAACAGAAATTTACTGTCAAGTTCTACACGTAATTAGTTAAGAGTTCAAGGGTTCAGATGCAGTTAGCTTCAGTCACTGGAAATGTAACTTATAATTGAATTATTTAAAAGGCATGGATGTAAGCCAGTAAAATACTGTTAGTTTGGTAACAATTTATTCCTGTGTTTTGTTGCTAGACTAAATATACTAAAACAAAATTATCGTGTAAATGAAAACAATATAAATAAACTGACAGAAATGTTAGTCATATCATTGTAGTCAGTCTAAATCTTATTTGGTTATAAAATTTTAATCAACATTTTGGTTTTGATTTTAACATTTACAAAACAAATTATTGTTGTGATCACTTTGCGGAAGATTTTTACACTTATGTTACTTTGTGATCATAAGTGTAAAGATTAAAAACAAAGAGTGGATTGAAATTTTGCTAGATCTAGACCAAGTGATCTAGATTGACTATTTTACTACTATTATTGCTGCTAGTTCATTTGTTTTGTTTTTATTTGGAAGAAGGTTGAGTATTACCATACTTAGTCTAGGAACAGTACAAATGAGTAAATTGTTATCAACTAACAATATAATACTAGCTTACATCCACTCCTTTTAAATAAATTACTTACTGTAAGGCTGTGTTTACAGTTGCTAACACTGACTGAATCTGAGTTCACACCTTTTACATTCTCTGCTTGGTATTTGTCACATCAGCATGTTTAATCCGACTTTGCTTATTGTCTGTTTTTTATCTTCAAGTGAGACTAGTACATAACTCTATTTTTATACAAGATTTGTCCCACGACCAAACGAGCGGAGCGAAGTTTGAGAGTTTTTATGATAAATGCATGTGCACACAACTTACAAAAATTATTCATCAACAACGTCGCAAACCCTTGTTTCGAAATCTCATCAACAAATTTAATTATCGTTTTGTAGAGTTGTTAAAGTATAATAACGATACAAAACACATATAAGCCTATGTAAATATGTTACCAAGCTTTTGTAAATTGTCGACAGTATCTTAAAACTTACCCATCTGATCGGATTATACACAAATAGACAGATTAATTTGGCCGAAAATCGCCACAAAACGCTTGAAAAGTTTGGTTTAATAAAAGTTAAGACCGGCCTACGATGCGCCAATATAGTTGTGTGACAGATAGTATAACTATTTAGCAGTGCGCATTTTACGAGAAAACCGTGCTCATTTCACCAGTCTATGGCATTGTTTATTTATAATCGAATTTATCCGAAGGTTTCTGTAATAAACGTAGACCGTTTGAGGCGTAGACCAATTTACAGGTACGAAATTGTGGTACACAGTTTATCAGCCTATGTTTTTTTGTCCAATCACCGAAGGTTTCATTAAATTATTTAAAACGCTAGCCGAAATTCTTTACAACTTATGTACAAGCTAGGGCCGAACTACAATGCCCCTTTATGACGAGAACATTTTTTTATTTTGCTCCAGTTTGCTGAAAACTTCCAGACGTCTGAACGCTCATACTTTCTTTCTGTTAAAGATCGCTATCAAAACCATTCTACATTCAACACAACCAACTTTCAAACTGTGTATAGTACACAGTAGCTTGCCATTTTACTTCCAATTTTGCATTTCAGAGTTATAATAAACATATTTCCTTGTTGTTGTTGATAAATTACACACATTAAAGTAGGTCAGGCCTATACAGCTTTAATTAATATTTATTTTATTGCTGTAAAACAACGTCTTGAGATAGTAGTAGATTAGGTGTGATATTTTTACAACCTTTTGTTTTGCATAATTGACTTTTTGAATTTAATTTCAAAACAACTTGACAACTACCATAGACATACAACTTTCCAGAACACCATGTCTCGGCTGACGCAGCGGCCGTCCAAGTGTCTTTCAATTATTACAGCGCAATAGGAAGATAAATAGGAGGATAAATAGGTCCTCACAGCAGCCATCTACATCAAATGCTAATGTTCAACAACACGCTACACAAGTTAATAACAACAACTCATTTGATTCAGATAATTCTTTAGTAGATGTTGTAGGCGATGTAAATGACATCGACTTGGCAGCCCCTTTGTTTCCAAATGATGTTAAAGATGACATAAAAGATGGATTGATTAGCTATCAATGACCAAATCCTACAACGTAAAAGAGAGGAGACTAGATTGCGTGACCTTTAACAGAACGCTGAACTTATCTAACTTGTCTATATTTGTTGAAATTGTTATTTGCACCTTTTTGAATTTGTGCTCCCTCAAATTTATTTTATGTCATCTCAAAAAACTCTCATTTACACTATACTCTGCAAATTCCTGCTGACAACTACTTTTTCAACAACCAGCACTGCCATTTTTTTTTTCCGTTATCACTTATTCCATTATCAGGTCGTGGGCTGCATGACAGGGGAATTTTTAGTAGATAAATACTAATTGTTTTGTTTTTGAGCAACCATTGTTTACAATTTTGAATATTTAGTTTTTTTTACATATTGAGTTGAAATTTTTTGTCAACTACGTACTATGGTAATATTTGAGAAGTTTGAAAGAAAGTTGTTTTCCCAAATAAAGCTGTTTGTAAAACTATCAAATAAAGAAGTTGATCACACCTGCTGTCTAATTGTCACTCTGCTATTTTAAATCTACTGTCACCTTGTTTTTTACTCCACATTTACACATGTACTATTTGTAGTTTGTTAGCGCAAGCTGGACTAAGTTTCTTCACTGTAAAACACTGCAATGTGGAGCTGCTTCTATTGCCGAGTATAGCAGAAGTTCCTCAGTGCGTTCTGCAGGTTTCTGTGTTACATCAAAGAAAGGAGAATGCAAGGCATATGAATATGATGAGCAGGGGAATGTCTGTAAGCTGTACGCTGCTCCTCTTGTAGCCAATCAGAATCACTATGAAATGCTGACAACTACTCTTACTAGTCTATGAAGGTAATATGAAAGTAACTGGCTATTATGGTTTTAATTAGCTCATGAAATAGACAAGTTGCTTCTATTGAATGATACATTCCATAGAATGTTTTAGCTTTAAATGAATAGAATGAATTAGCTTTAATTATTTTTATTATTTTATCAAAATATATAAGTTTAGTATACAATATAATAAATAATTTTATATAATTATATTACATAATATATATAATATCATATAATTAAAACTATTTAATATATGTTTATAGTATTTATAATTCTCTTAACTTCAGCAGGCATATGAGTTTATGAGTAATCTGAGTGCATTATTGTTGCTATGGTGATAGTCTGAGAACAAGTTCCTGAGATAACAGATACTTTCCTATCTTATTGCAATTGTTAACAAAACTCTGTAGGTATAAGCAGTTGATTTTGCTACATCATATAATGTGGTGACTTAGCTAAAGTTTGGACAACTTCTTAAAATAAACCAAACATAAGGACTTTCTGTGGATTATGAGGACGTTGGAAGTTACCATTCAATTAATGTTTTAATCAACCTAGACATAAGTAAAATAGAACAAGGTTGCTAATTTTCTGGTACAAAAACATGAACATAATTATAATTATATATGTTTCTACTAGTAATACAGAGCTTTCTATTAACAAGATGTTGTGAGACAAGCATAATTGAAAAAGCTCTATAAATTGGCTGGTAAAAAACGTGAACATAATACTAGGCATTCATAAAGTCGTGTGCAAACTTTATTCAAGAAAAACTTGCGTGCATCAGGTTACATGAGTGATGTTACCAGCAATATCGGTTGTTTGTTAAATACACAGTACAAATCAAGTTTTAAAGCAAATATTGGCTGAAAATTGGAAATCTTTGCAGCAACAATTTTACGAAGGCAGGAAGCACAGCATCAGATCTTCATAATTTCATCAAATGAGGTTGATAAAACTAGTTACTGAGTCTTAGAGACGGCCTAAAATATTGACTATTGTATATTTTTAGAGCCAACTCAAACACCGCACTTTTGGATTGGTGGAGAAAAATCCAATGATAAATGGATGTGGTCCAGACAGATAATTAAGTCGACTGATGAAGAATATTGGAGCAAAGGTCGGCAAAGCGGAGATGGAACGCGTGTGAGTCTTATCCAAAAATTAGAACCTAGCAGAGCCACTTTTCTAAATGATGAACCTTGCATACATGAACTAAAGTTCTTTTGTAAGCGAGTCAACCACATCTACGATTAATGTGCTCTAAAGCATGATTATGCTGAATAACAGTGTAAGAGTTACCTCTACCACCATCTTTGGTTTCTTGTTTGTTTCTGTAGTATCTTGTAATGTTTTTATTTTATTGATGCAGCAAAGTCTATTGCAAAAACTTTCTTTGAAAAAGTTAGTTGATCTGTGATGAAATTAACTACCAATTGAGCTGATTTAGCCATGATGCATCATTATTATTGTCATGTATAAAGTGCAGTTTTAATGTTTATCTATTATTTAAACTTTGCTGTCTCAAATCTTATTCTCTAATTTGTTTAAGAAATTTGATTTACAACTACACAATGAACGAATTTTTTCATCCAAACCAGCAGCTATCAGTTTTGTTCCTCATAATCCCAACTGACCTCAATCTTTGTTTAATTTCTATCTATGATTTAAACCTTATTGTCTAAAAATTTGCTTTCTTATTTGTTTAAAAAGTTTGATTTTACAACTATAACATGAATGAGTTTTATCAAGCAGACCAGCAGCTATCACCCCTGTTCCCCATAATCCAAAAAAATGGCTAAACTCACACAGCTAACAAAACTTTTGTAATCAGGACACTGATGTAGCCAGTACAGTATGAATTGCATAGAAATAAACACGGTAAACAGAAATAAACAAAACATCTTCATTTGGAAGTAAAAAAATGGTAAATGTTGTATATATTTATTAAAAATAAACTTTCTGTGCAAAATATGTTTTATTATTCATTCAATGCCGGGCATTTACCTAGTTGGGTCTATAAAGGAAAATGGAACAATGTTAAAACTTACAAGAGAAAAAAGAAACTTTTGGTGAAATGCCCGCATTTTATTGAACATTTCAACTCCGACTAGATTTATTGTCTAACATGAATAAATATATCTGCTAGTAACAGACCAAGTGGCCAACATCGCAAAGTATCAATTTGAAAATGGCGATCTGCAAACTAGTACTGGTCAATAAATGACTACTTAGCCATCGACCAGCATCATTTGAACTTGTAAGTAAAGGTGAGTTGCGAAGGATTCAAAAGATGTACACGATGTAAGTGTCTGTTCCAGACATATAAGGTTTGTGATATGTATAGGACTCAAAACTACTCAGAAGTAAGAGCATATCTTCATTATCTAATTGATTTCGGTTCTATTCAACACCATCGTCCAAAAGAAATATGGAAGAAAATAATATATGCCTATGTGAGCTTCAAAGAACCAGTGAACCTTTGGTTGAAATGTTTAGCAGCTAGAGTACGATTCCAAATGTAATTCACAAATGAAAGTGTGAAGATTGAAATCAAAGAGTGGATTGAAAGCTTGCACCCATGAGAGTCCCCAAAAAATTTAGATGGATTTTTTATAACTATAATTATTGCTGATAGTTCATTTGTTTCGTTTTCATTTAGAAAAACATTTAGTATTACAATATTTAGTAGCGTAATAGTACAGATGAGTGAATTGTTATCAACTAAGAGTATAATACTGGCTTACATCCACCCCTTTTAAATAAATTACTTACTGTAAGGCTGTGTTTACAGTTGCTAACGCTGACTGCATCTGTGTTCACATCTTCTACATTCTCTGCTGAGTATTTGTCGCGTCAGCATGTTTATCCGGCTTTGCTTCTTGTCTGTCGTCTATCTTCAAGTGAGATTTTTACATAACTATATTAATTTTATATATGAGCGGTAGATAAATGCTCTTATTTCTACTTTTGAGCAGCTATTGGCTGCGATTTGAATAATTCAGTTTATTTTTCTACACATTGAGTTGAAATATTTGGTCAACTACGTATTATGGTAATGATTTAGGAAGTTTGAAAGAAAGTTTTATCAAATTAAAGCTGCTTCTAAAGCTATCAAATAACCTGCTGTCTAATTGTGACTCTGCTATTTTAAATCTATGGTAACCACGTGTTATACACTAAATTTAAACATATTATTTGTAGCTTGTTGGTGCAAGTGAGACTAAGTTTCTTCATCGAAAGACTCTGCAACGTGGGGCTGCTTCCATTGCTGAGTATAGCACAAGTTCCTCAGTACGTTGCGCAGGTTTCTGTGTGACATCAAAGAAAGGAGATTGCAAGGCATATGAATATGATGACCAGAGCAATGTCTGTAAGCTGTATGATTCTCCTCTTGTAGCCAATCAGAATCACCATGAAGTGCAGACAACTACGCTAATCTATGAAGGTAATAAAAAAGTGACTGTTTGTGATTAAGTCATGACTAAGACAAGTTGCTTGCATGGAATGATCATTTCCGAGAATGTTTTTCTAAATGTGCATTTTACAAAAACTAGAAAGAAGTTCACCAAAAATAGGAACATTAAAATGTTTGAATATTGAATCAATAAATTTTTTAGCACGGTTTAATTAACTTATTATGTTGAAACGTAACCATTCCTTTCAAAATATTAAAAACTAACTGAATGCCCGGTATTGACTGGGTAATAAAAAGTCTTCAGACAGAAATTTTTTATCTAATATATACAAAATTTACCATTCTAACTTTTCAAAATCCTGAGAAAAGTTTTTTTTGTGTAGTTTAAATGAAGTAAGATAAAAATAAAACAACTGTAAAGGTTTTTAATATTTTTTTAAACAACTGTAACTTCTAAAATTCATATTATGAAAGAATTTGTTGAAATAGAATAGGAGGAAAAATAAAACTGTAAAATTGTTTAAATGTAAATGTGGACTTATTAGCAAATAATAGCTGAATATAGTCTGTTTTGCAAGGAAAACAAGGAAAATTATTTGATGTACAATTATGTGATTTAACCCTTTCACTGCCAACCATGTACAAATTCTGGTATCTGCCTAGTGCCATTTACCCAAAAATTTCTGATACTGCTTCTTGATATGTATACAGTATTTTTATAATTTCAATCTCTATCTAGAACATTTTTTGTAAATTATTTTATTTTGCCATCATTTTAACTAACACGGCTAAGCAAAAAAATCAATTTATCTATACTTTGTGCGATGATAAAGCTAAGTGAAGCGATCGCTATGAAGCTAAGACAATCCTTCACAATGTTCCTGACTCTTACAAAACTATTACTTTCACCACTATCAGAGACAGTGCTGCTACTAAAATTATCGGTATAATTACGAAAACCTGAATCTGAATTGGCTACTATGTCATAAACATAACTAATTACCTGTTTTTTGACTCGCGCATGGTATTTAATAAACTGACAAGAAAAAATGTTCGTTTTTAGATTAGATTTCGGACAACACTGTCAATTTTATGAAAGTCTTAAAGAGCGTGGGTTATGTTGTCAACGAATAATAAAATCAGATTACTACGCAATAGCTGGGAAAGTTACCATAATGCGTCTATGGCAGTGGACCCTACAAAACGCATGAATGTGTTTATGGCAGCGAAATGGTTAAATTCATTTCATTGTTTGCATCAAAAGGCAAAAACAGTGAATAAGGTGGTATAGAAACTCATAGTAATTATCTAATGCCAACACCTTATTGCAAAAAATCATCAAAATCATCAAAATCATCATCATTGAAAATTAGTAACAAAACAATATGTTAACCTTGTTAGCTATAGACTATAGTTACCACCAATAGCTTTAGTGCATTTAGTGGCTATAGTCTGCAAAAGAAAAGGTAACATTACAATGTAGTACATGCAGAACATATTGTGGGGAGCCCTTACTTTCAAGACAGACGTGTAACATTAACGCTGAATCTAACTTATATGAATTTATCTTACTAAACACACAAATAAAGGAAGATATAGTATGTATTTTACTAAATTTCAAACTTTAAACTAAAATTTTAGCACTTATTTGTTTGCGAATTTGTTTTTACGATAACGAATAACGTTGAACTGAAATAGCAATCAAGGTATATCTCTTAATGTCATTGTAGAAAAAAATTTGGGCGATTATCGTGTCAACATTTTTGTTATTATGTTGTAATCAGTACACCAATTGCCAAACTCTGATTTCAAAAAATAATTTGTTGATATTATATGGCGAAAAAAAATTTGCCTTTTTATGGTGAAAACAAAAAGCATCGTGTTTTATGAAGTCAAGCAAAAATATTTTATAATCGGGCCAACATGAGGGCAAAGTATTAGTTAATACATCATTTAGCATGCGTAATCAGGAAAAGGGTATAGAGTATATGGTAGGAGCGGCAAAATTGTAAGAACTGCATAGTCTTTTGGTTAAATGCGTGTTTAGAAACGCACGGATGCAATCTTTGTGAGTTCAAATCCAGCATGAAGCGAGCTTTATATTTCAAGATTTTAATTGCTATAGCTGGACAGACAGGCTAAAGCCGACAACCTGTGACAAACTGCAAACTTTTATCCAGAGGTTTATATACATGTACATATAGTCTAGCCGAATGCTCGGTGTTTTACGAGTAATATAATAATCACCTAATGAATTTGAGTAGTTTACTTTAAAGGTTAGATCTTTCGAAAATCTTACGAAAACAACACCCGCATTTTTGGACAGCTTAACAATCGTTACTTTTAATGGTCAAGATTGTTATTAACACGTAATGGTACACAGTTTCAACTATTAACCCCAAGCAAGCACTTTATGCATGAGTAATTTAAATGATGTAATGACTATCTGCTCTATGAATCTATTGCATTTTGTGTAGTGGAATTGTTAAGTTCGCCGCTTCTAGATCTTGAGGTCCCGAGATCAAAGCTAGTGCCATGCAGATTTTTCATTGGTAGATTTTGCTAAACTGGGCATTTACATTTAAACCCTTCTTTAGTTTTTTTATTATTGTTAAATTTATTTGACAGGCACAAAACATTTTCCTCTTAATATGAAGTTTGAAAGTTACAGTTGTTTGACAAAGTGTGAAAACCTTTACAGTTGTTTTTATTTTTTCTCTTAAATTATTTCAATTACACAAAACACTTTTATCATGATACGAGATGATCTGACTACAAACTTCTATGACAGTAGGTAAATTATCTTCTTGTTGCTAATGATAACAAGCTGCTATATGTTAGAAGTACATTTTTTGATATCATTTGATATACTGCCCTGCCTGAAGTTAGGCCATCTCCTTAAGATGAATCAATCATGATGACTTTTTTAGAATGAGACTCATAAAGGCTGGTAGAAATCGTATTCAAGCTTTCCGCACTCATAATTAGTTTATGATCAGTTTGTTTTTGTTGTCTAAAAAGTTTTAAACTTTATTCTTGTTTCTTTGTTAGTAAAAATATCATGTTTATTTTCTAGTCAACTTCAGGTGTCCACAAGACTATTTCTATAATCCGTTCTCTGAGACTTGCATTCAATTGGTTAGTGAGGAGGCAACATGGGATGATGCCAAGATGATTTGTTCAGAAGATGAAGAAGAACTGCTTACTTTCCGAAATTTTGAAGCTTTTCTCTGAATGTCTTTCTACCTTCCTGTATCTCTAGATATTTGCTTATATTAATAATTTCAAAGTTGAGCGGCTTATTTCTACATTTGAACCTACCTTTTTACAGGTAGATTCAAATGTATCTAAACTTTAATGGTTGAAAACCAACTTCAGTCAAAAAGTTCCCATTTTTCTAGCACTATTTGCAGCCAAGCACAAGAGTTTACTTCAGCTCTGCTCTGTTTTGCCCAATCTTTTTTAGATAGACCCAACTGTGTGTCTGTTAGTTGGCCTTAGAGTACTTTGGTTATCATATTGTTAACATAGGTCTTGGTGCTACCAGCAGTAAGTGCTATTGTTTTCTGAACTTAGTTTTTCTGGGTGTGAGAGTTCAGATGGTTTTGCCTTTTCTTACAACAGCCTTAGCTGTTGGCCATACAGCTAAAGCTAAGCTGTCCAGCCGTGGCTAAGCAACTATGCTTGCATTTCTTCACTCAACTTTGCCAACTGTGGTACCATCAGTGCAAACCAGCTCATACATGTATAATATCCATCTACTACGTAATTGTCGCTTGGTGAACCTTTCTCCACTATTTTTACAGGTGCACTGACAGGCTAGCATTATTTTACACTAATTTGTAGAAATCTGCTTCTAGCTTAGATAGAGTTTCTCAGCGTTAACAAGGGTACTGCCAACAAATATTGCTTGTTAGGACACATCGTCGCTTTGCCTCTATGCGCAAAGCCTGCTCTGGGCCTGTTTTAAAGACAGCCTGATTAGGGTACCCAAGGCATTGCAGGTTGCCTCTACAGATCCGGCTTGCCTACAGTTCCCTGATTCTTCCTTCAATGTCTATTATAAATGCAAGAGGGACGCTTTCTTTATCCAAAAATTTGCTCAACATCCCAGTTATGGTTCAGAATCTTACCACTGCCATGAGTGTACAAAAGTTAACCCACACCTTATTTGCCACCCCAATGACCCAGAACAACTCATAGAAAAAACCTATGAAAAATATATTTGTATATCTATGTCATACTACATCGTGCATCATACAAAGAAGGTGCAATTAAATTCTGTGAATTGTGAATCTTTATCTTTTTATCAAGCTTTAAGTTTGACCAGTTAGTTGGTGTCAAGTCAGTTGCAATCCAATTTTTATTTGAGCAAAGTTTGGCTCTCAGCCATCTTGCCTTTGAAAAATAGCCAACAAATGTTGTCTACGGTTGATTTTCAGAGCCAACCTATTCGATGCACTTTTGGATTGGAGGAAAAAAATCAGATTGTGAATGGATGTGGACCGGACAAAAGATAAAGCCTATTGATAAAGAATATTGGGTAAGAGGTCAACAAAGGGGAGATGGAGGTTGCACTAGTCTTATCCAACTCCAACGACCTACTAGAGCCACTTTGCTTAATGACGAATTTTGTGGACTTAAAAACAGGTTCTTTTGTGAACGAGTCAATCACATCTATGATTAACGCGCTCAAAAGCATGATTAGGCTGGATAACAGTGAAAGAGTTACCTCTACCACCATCTTTGGTTTCTTGATTGTTTCTGTAGTATCTTTCAATGTTTTAATTTGTTGATCTGGCAAAGTCTATTGTAAAAATCTTCTTTGAAAAATTTAGTCGGTCTGCGTTAAATTTAACTACCAATTGAGCTAATTTAGCCATGATGCATCATTATTATTGCCATGTATAAAGTGCCGGTTAAATGTTTATCTATGATTTAAACATTATTGTCTCAACACTTATTCCCTAGTTCGTTTAAGAAGTTCGACTTTCCAACAGTCAGAAAAATGAAATTTTTAAATCAAACCAACAGTTATATGCCCTTTTCCATTGTTCTGAATTAACCTCAACCTCGGTTAGAACCTAAGACTATGTCTTTCATGACTTAATTTTAATTAAAAAAATGCATTATTGGTTGACTAGATTTAGTCATGTATACACAACAACTAACTACTGCCTTAAAATTGTATACATTGTCAGAATCTATTGTTCGTGCTGACCATTCATCTTACAAATAAATGTTTATGTATTCAAGAATAGTTAGAGTTGGCTGTATGTATCAACAATTAATCAACTCTCTGAACCCTATTTCACATTTGTTTATTAGGCAGGTTTAAAGTGCAGCTCATTTTAATTTACCACAGATTTCAAAATGCATCAGACTTGTAAATACAGTTGACTTTCAGACACGAAATGAGCACAAACTTCCATTGCGAAATTGAATTGATTTTTTCTACTTCTTTCCCACAGCACGACTTGAACTTAAAAAAGTGCTTACATCTAATAAAAGTAGAAAAAACGTATGTTTTACTGTAACAATAGTGGCGTTTGTCTGTATGTTTGTCCATTCCAGGATAGAAGCTCGTAACTCCAACTCGTAACATTCAGTTAGGCGGACGGCCATTCTAACTTCTGCACCAATCGACCATATTTTTTCTGCAGCGCTTTACTCTCTGTGATATATTGGCGACTCACTAGGGAAATACTCTTGGCCTTTCCTCGGTATATAAGGGGCTTGTTTTAAGTACAAACTTGCTTAAGTACACACGTGTATTATCACAGTTTACAAAGTAGTAATCTCTTTTGTGAGAAAGAGATTCTCACAAAAGAAGAAAGTGCTCAAACTTGCCTATGTACTCACGTGTATTATCACAATTCACAAAGTTAACTCAGTTTAAAAAGTTGTAATCACTTTTGTGAGAAAGGTTAAGAGTCAGTTACGTAGCTGTAACATCAAAACTCAGAGTTTGTCATGCGCAAGAGAACAAGTTGTTTGAGAGTATTAATTTTGACCTCTATGAAAGTTCTTTAGCGAGCAGAGGCAGCGCTCCAAGGGGTAGCGTAAACTTATATGTATATATAACTCTCAATATTTGTTCGTATTTTGTTGGTCTGTCTGTCTGCTCATATGTCCAGTTACAGCAATAAAGATTGAGGAATGAAAATTCCTTGTGCACAGGATGTGAACTCGGAATCTCCAGTTCTGCAGACTAACCATTCTGCTGAACTGTCCAACTGGCTATAGTATATAATAAATTGTATACAAACTTTTTATATCAGCCAATCTTTCATGGCTTCAAACCTAACACTTCACCTAGCCGTATATGTGAAGTGAAACCAAACGTAAATTATATGTCAATACCTGAAGCAAAATGTCTAAAACGAGTCTACTGCAATCAGTATATAACTGTGGTAAACACGGCTGCATGAATGAATTACAGATAAATAAATACATTACACACAAATAAACACAGTACAGAAGAGTAAGCAAACACCTTCATTTAAACGTAATACGTAAGAATGGTAAAGGTTGTAAGAAGAAATCATTGTAGACGAATAAAAAGTTCCCTCTGCAAAAACAATGTTATTACCCATGCAATGTCGGCATGCAGCTAGTATTACCTACAAGTGCAAGTTAATCACAAACAAATCGGTAAGGAGAATGATAACTGCAACAAAGGTACAATATGAAACTCCATAGATGTATACATGACATAAAGATGAGTTACCATTTCTACTTATTATACTTACTTATGTCAGTGCAGTTTTATGTCCTGCTCGCACACCAGTCAAAGCTGGAGAAAACACAATTAATTAAGGCATTACTGAATCTAGGAGTCACAGTCTACCGCTACCTCACCTGACTAAGAATGTAACTGAACCCAGCCGATACTTCAGGCTATGGCTGATACTGTAATGTTGATACGTAAAACAGCGCACATTCTGCTGTTATTTCCAAACTATGTGATCTATGTTATTTCTTTGATGGTACTATCATCTTCTCTGGTGGTTGAAACTTTAGCTCTTTGATTGGTAATAAAATTTCAAAGACCTAGCTAATCTATAATTTTCCTATTGTTGCACAAAAAATATATAATAATATAAAAACTATCACAATAAATAATATATAAATAGAGGATTTACTACAAAAGTTAAATAAAAACTTATGGTGACCGTGTTTTCATTTGGCATCTGTCGTTAGGAAATGCCGCTGACATTTTCTTGATCGATATTGTTGGGGTATCTACGACAGCCAACTTCTCAATTTCCTTTCATTTTCAGTTGTCACATAGAATTGATGAACAGCAAACAAACACTAGTCAATAGATGACCACTTAGT